>NC_048279.1:22362061-22662061 GCF_009762535.1 Notolabrus celidotus
TGTGTTTTTTATACACAAGTCAAGGTCACAGATATTGATTATCTATTAAATGACTTTAAGAAATAGAAGAAGCCATCTTATTAGATAGTGTGGTTTGAAAGTTCCAGACCTTCTACAATATACACAATACAGACAGATAGAGTACAAGCCTGAGGAAAATCATGTCTTCTTCCTCTGTTATCACTATTTAATGCAGTCTCATGAAATAAAAGCTTAATACTGATTGATTTCTCTGCGGGATCAGGCTTTGTACCTGCAACAACACAGAATCAAGTCTGGTTCAATAACATTTGTTACACTCTATCCGCCTCCTCATCTTCATATCTCTGCTCAATAAATGAGAAGTGAACGAGCGGGGGAAAATGAAATCAAATATTTTCTAATAACACAGATCCGGTGTTGCATGAAATACAGAATCAGAGATTATCATCTTATCAGAGAAACACTGACAACGACTCATTTGAGCAGAGTGTTAAAGTGTAAACTCTGTTTCACGTTTTATTTCTATCAGAGCACCTTTATATGCTTACTTTATGTTTCTCCAAGGCTATTCCCAGAGTCCATCTTAAACCATGT
The DNA here is from genome assembly GCF_009762535.1 of Notolabrus celidotus. Classification (NCBI taxonomy): domain Eukaryota; kingdom Metazoa; phylum Chordata; class Actinopteri; order Labriformes; family Labridae; genus Notolabrus; species Notolabrus celidotus. The sequence continues at coordinate 22,362,638 of NC_048279.1, forward strand.
CTGTAGGAGTGGGGGGGAACTGTGCCCATGAGGATGGAGCTATAGTTGTTACAGACTCCTGCTTGACAAGGTTTAATACCAACTTGGGTGCCTTTGACTTTGAAACATGTGGTGTCAGAATTAAATAAGAACTGACACAAGTTGGATTATTACTCAAGGAAAACTTGGATAAAAGCTTATCACTCTTGTTCTTACTTTTCTTCACGAACCATTTAAAGCCAAACTGGCAGCGAGGCTCAGTCGTGTCATTGTGGATTTGTTGGTCAGTTGCCAGCCTGAAATACTGTAAAGAAACAACTCTTACATGGATTGGCGTGACAGTCTCCCTGCCCAGAGGAAGGACTCCCAATGACTTTGGTAATTGAGTCACTTTTTCTCTGGTACTGCCATTCAAAAAATGTAAAAGTGTGACAGCCTAATTTAAAATCTCAAAACATACTGAAGCCCACCCAAACCTTTAGGCACATAACCTTGGAACCCATCAGCTACCTTTTGATGAGGACATATGCCTCTAGGAGTGACAGTAAACCTTACAGGCAGTCCTGTGAAGCCAGAAGTTAGTGATAAATGACTTCCAGCCAAGACTTGATTTTCTATGCGAACCATTTCTTGGTTCATTATATCCAACTATTCATCAGTGTCACGTGAGTCTCAGTTTCACTGTAAATACTTGTGGCATACTTGTTATACAGTGGCTTCACACTTAATTCATTCAGTGGTTTGAACCTGAAAAAAATATGTTTACTTACCAGTGGTGGACAGTAACAGAGTTAATTTACTTGAGTACTGTACTTAAGTACTTTTTTTTGAGAATCTGTACTTTACTTCAGTATTATTTTTTGGGGATACTTATTACTTTTACTCCACTACATTTAGAAGACAATTATTGTACTTTTTACTCCACTACATTTCTATCAATGCTCTAGTTACTCACTACTTTAGCTTTGAAGTCAGCTCATGAATTTCCTGCTCTTTTCTGAAATCTGATCCCTAAGACAGTGAAATGTGTTTGTGTAGTTCAGTTTGTCTCAGTGGTTTAGCCGTACCTGTATATCGTGCGTCTCCATGGTTGAACGTGGAGCAAACACAGAGCAAATTTCACTCTTATCAGGCAGTTCATTTAGGAGGTTGTAATGATGGTTATAATTCTCCACCTGAGCACCCATGTCCATATCTTCAGCCCGTGTTAGAGGTTTTTGAGATGAAGAATGATACGTATCGTTTGAAATGTTCACCTTGTCTCCCACTCTGCCCAAACATACAAACATTCACTGTCCAACCTGAGAGAGCGTGTTGAGCTACGTAACATTTGTTTCATTCCAGATGAACATTTCAAACTAAGTTGTCTGTGCTTGGAGTAACTTAGTTACTGTTTTTATTCCATTTTATAGTTTTTAGAGATTTCAAGTAATAGTGAATGAAGCTGTGTACTTTGTCCACCACTGTTACTTACTGAGTCTGACGTTTGCCAAAATCATAAAGTTGTTATTTGAATTACCAGAACCTTAAAAAATAGATCTGTTTTTAGCGATAAATAAATTGTTGTCACAATACTGTTGATGGAGTTGGGAGGTCATTATGGCAGATTGCTCCCTGCCCCTTTTTTGCCCTCCATAGGGACAGTTTTTCCTGCACATATATAAGTCTATGATGTGATTGGTTAAGACTACAAACAGAAATCAAAACCTCTTCCCATACCTGCACCCCTGCCTACAGATTCTACTTTCACATATCTGTAAATAGCAGTCATAAAAGCAAATAATTGTGATCAATACCTGAGAGCATGTAGTTTTCTAAATCTTTTTAATTTCAAGAACAATTCAATGTTAAAGCAGGTGTATGAAACTGCATGACAATATGCAGGCGTTGCAGTGGAATATTGGCTTAATTTTTACAATTTAGAAGAGATGTGGGCGTATTAATTTTCAGTCAGTGTTCTAGTATAATTATGTAGGGGTGTAAGAACATATCGGTCTTGATCAATGTGTTGATTCAGAGGGCTATATCTGAGATGTAGAGATAGAATATCAAACCTCATCCTCATCTATAATGTATGCTCTTAATTTGAAACTCTCAAGGTACATCTCCCAGATAGACCAGCTCTGTCATAATTATGTCAAACTGGTGTCTGATTTCATTACATTTAGGTCTTTGGCCCTCTTATCTGCGTCATATAGAGGCAGACTTTGTTCTATCAGGAAATATTGTATTGTTGGCCAAAGAATGAATATAACACTATAATGAAACTTGAGATTTACAACCCTACACTTAAGAGGATGACACTTTTTTTTAATGAACCCTGTTGAATAGTTCACCATTTAATTTTTTATAGAGATTTGTTGCCAGGAGGATGAATCCTGATGACTTTGGTGATCTCTTGACTTAATGCGGCAAGACAGCAAGGTCAAAACTTTTACATATTCAGTCAAACGGCTTAACATCAGCCCGATGTGTTGGCACATTCTGTACAGAACTTCAAAGATGCCAGACTAATCAGGACTGAAATGTACCAACTTTTCAACCACCACTGCTTTAGAATCAGCGCAGCACTCGTTATGTTTTCCCATCAACTCACTACCCTTCTGTCCTCCTTGTGTTGTGATAATGTCGTATTTACAACTGAGCTGATAGTCCCAGTCCTAATAAGGATGATTTCAGTTGATACAACAAATCTACAAAAGAGAGTGTCTATCTTAAGTTAAACAGAAAAGGTGTGATCCATTTCCTGATAAGCATTTCCTGTCCCAAGAGTGTAATTTTCTGATTTTCTGATAAGACTTAAAGTATTCTTATTCCAGCCTCATCAGTCAGCCTTAACTGTAAAACTCATTCTGTTTCCATCTCTTTAAACAGATAAAAGCTGTCAGAGCCCTGCGCCAAACACAAGCCATGATTAGTATTCTCTGAAATTACAGGGAAAGGGACTCGATTCATCCTTATCTCCCAGGGACACTAAAACCAGCCCTGACAATTGGTTTAATCCAGCCCTTAGTGTGGCGGTCCATCTAGTGGTGACATACACCTTTACATTTGATGTAAAGGCATATGGCTGAGATTAAACCTCACAATAAGGCAGCGGTACACTCCAGTCACGTGTGTGCTGGCCTTTGGCACCACTACACGACTCTGCAAATCAACAAATTTAAGACAAACAAGAGTAAAGGCCCTGGAGACGAGCTAAGACCCTGGGTGCTAACAAAAAAACAACACAAGCATATTAAAATTATAATGCAATTTCATTTTTCTTGCCCGTCTTTGCAGAAATGTTTGAATACCATTAGAGGCATGATAAATGATTGGTGTCCTTGAATGCATAAGATGACCAAATTTGTGTTAACAGCAGAATAAACCGCCAAGAGGGAGAGTCATACTCAGCAGGGAATTCAGGGATGCAGTATTTGTTTAGATGGCACCACATTATGAATCAAGCGCTGCAGATTAACTGTAATCGATGAGCCTAATGCAAAGACCAAACAGAACAAATGTACTGGGCTGTGATCATTAGACGATCCCAAAGAGACGCTCTGGATCAGATTAAGAGATAACGTGAGATATAAACTTATAGAGAGCCCGTCATATGCCAATGCTGTTCCACTACATTAGTATTCATCCCATCAAACTCCAGCCCTGGAGCTATTGATCGCTGAATGCCAAGTCCTAAAGGCCAGTCAAATAAAAAGAAGAGGAGAAGAGTCTGAATGATCCCACAAGACTGAAAAACAGAGAAACTGACATGACCTGATTTAACCGACATGTGAACCCTGCAGGTCTCCACTCTGCCAGCTCTCCGCTAATCTGTGCATTGCAGGAATAAACAACTCATCATTTCCGCACTTTGAGCAATAAATTAATTTTTCATTAAATAGTCGAACGTAACAGAAGATCTAATTAGCTTTAAACTGCGGAATAAGCAGCAAGCAGCGAGAACGGATTCATATCAAAATTTCAGCATGCAGTTATCTCAGAAAATTATATTTGGATAAAAGGTATAAAGACTTGTTAGATTCTGTACTTACATTCAGCTCATACTAAGAAAGAGATTTAATTTGTGCCAGAATATTCATTAAAGTGGAGGGTAAAAGTTCAAGTGTCAGCATGTTTCAACCAAAACAGCACTCACAAAACATCATTAACTAAGCAGCCTGCTGAACTCAAGCTGCCATGATTTTTAGTTTCTTTAACTCATATCTGATCTGCTTCAACATAAAAAAAAAAGTTAAATGGCCTGTTTCAATTAGCTGTTCTGAAGCTTGCAATCAAAATATGTAGTTAACAAGACATGAAATAAGACTCATCCTGCCTTGGTGTGAGACCATCATATTTAAGCTCCTGTGAGGCACTATCAGTTTGTTTTGATTTTGGCACCCCCTGTGGACAAAGTGGTGTTCTTATATCTTGCTGATTGTGTCCAGTGCACAACTAGGCAGTGTTCCTTAAAATCAACAGTTTGATGTATCACTCCCTATGAAATCTAGTCTTGGAAAATGAAGACAGGGTCTTTCTTCACCTTATGAAATGACCATAGTGTCATTATCATTGTGTACTCTGTCTTGTCCGACATCTGTCCCCTCACATTGGTTCAAGCATTGAAAAATTCCTACATAGAAACATTGAGTCTTGTCACTGGTGGCCTGGTTTGCTTTTGTAGATCATAATGAGAGATTAATATTAATTTCAGTCTGTTTCATTACCAGCTTCAAACTCCTCACAGTGGCTTTAAATAAAAAGAACACACATACTGCAAATCAGCGTATGCTGCTGTGTGCTCATTGCTTTAGATGTGGCATTTGTTTTAATGCTACGATCTTGCACCTATACAAACATTGAATAGACTTGCACTACTGTGTTCATTAGCAACTAATCCATCAGTTGTCTTCAGGAGTTATGAATGAAATGTTATAATGTAATTGTGTTTAAAAAAAAAAAATATATATATATATATATATATATATATTGAATCATTCTTTTAACAATTCACCAGTCTAATATATTGTCACAACAGCTTCTTCTAACATCTTATAGTGTGAGACAGCTGCAAGTCATTGCAATAAAGCTTGAACCTGTAAATTAATGTTTCATTTCAGTCCTCATTTAAGGGGAACTGTTTAAAGATTAAGTGGCACTTGGATGTAATTGGTGAAATACTACTAACTGAAAACTGAAGAACCATACTGGAGGAACATATCATGTCAGTTGATGATTCTGCGTAATGATCGTCCTCTCTCACACGTCTTTAAACCTTTTAAGGAGCGGGTATCATGCTCATTTTTAGGCTTCATATTGAGCCTAGAATAGCTTTGTATTAGCTTTAAATGATTTACTGCTCAAACTGTTCTTTACTTATCTCAGACTGGTGTCTTTGAAACCCCTCATTTTAGTCTCTGTCTGAAAAGCTTAACTTGAACTACAGTCTCTTTAAGATTCCCCAGCATTTCAAAACCCAGCATTTTGGAAGCCTCCTTCACTGTTGCCATGAGACAAAGTTGGGCTCATCTTTTTTTTGCCCTTTTAAAGAAAGGGTTGGTAGCCACGGAAAACTAGCATGAATTTGAATGTAGCATTTCCTCAGGACTCCGTCTAACCCCTCCCCCCCTCCCCTCGGCGCTCCTCCAAAACGACGCCCCCACTCACATACACATTCGCGACCATATGATTGTGACTGATTCAAAACCAGTCCTCAGCACACTGTTTGTGTTTTGCACTACATCAACTCATGTCTCACTCATTGGTAAGAAAACGCCAAAACATTATCATAGTGAAAGTTAAAAACACAAACAAACATGGCTGCTGTTAGTACTCACAACTGTCATGCTAGCATTATCCAGTTGTACTGGGGACACAATATCAGGAGAAAAGTTATAATATAATACATATACATTTTCTGTAGGACTTACTAAATGTCATTAACTTTTCTTTTTCTCAGAGCCCCCTTGGTGAGAGCTTTTTAGACTCTGATCCGGGAGTCAGGAGCAAAGCACCTCATCGGGTCAGAGGGGACAGGCCTGAGGTCGAGCCAGAGGGATAGTAAATAGAGGCAGGGGAAGGGGAGTGCACGCCGGGTAAATGTACGCGGAGGAGGCGGGCAGAACGGCAGGATGGGATTTGATTGGTTTCATAAATTGGAGCCTAATGACAGGGATTGGTTGATGTTTTCCCAGGTTTACTCTGGCTGTAGATAGTGGCTTTTTTCGCTCTTTTTTTAGAACACATTATGTATTGATTACCATTGGGACATAAAGATCATCTTAACCAGTACAACAAAAAGTGTATCTAAATCTGATTACCAACCCCAGCTTTAAAAGGAGATTCACCAACTGGTCAAATTATTAACTATGAATAGCAGCAACACTAGGGACAACCAGATGCCACACCTCATGTCAATTCAATCCACGACCACAAAGTGTGGCATATTTATGAAGTTTACTAAAACACCTCTTCCTGTTGACAATGTGGCAAAACTGTTAGTTGCTGATAGCCTTGGGAACGAACATGGAGGATGTTTTTAATATTACTCTTAATTTATCTGTAGAGCACATCACTTTTGATTCTCGGTTAATGGCTGACCAGTCAGCAGCAGAGAAAGGAAGACAAGGGACAGTGAGAAAATAAAGCCAGGTTAGAAGCAGGATATGTGGTTCGCAGGTTATTACGCGTAATAGAATCCAGACAGGGTGAGACAATACCTGGAAGCCTAGTGGAAGGGTCTTGTCTCACCCTGTAGGAATTCTATTTCGCAAAACAACCTGCTCGTTAAACATTATTATTCTATTATTCTAATATTATTATTTAAGTCACTGTTTACATACAGAAAACTGAACTTGATGACTCTTGTTCTGGTACACGATACAACACTGTATACTTTCACCTGTTCACATAATGAAGGGCAGTTTACTTCGTGGAGGAAGTTTTCATGAGTCATCAACGCATTCATTTTCATATTCATCAGCCACTTGACAATAAAACAGTATTTTGTGTCTGGAATCCACAAGTCATTTTCATATTTTTCTCAAACTTGGCCGGTGGCTGCTGCTCATTTCTTGACCCCGATCCACACAGTTTTAGACTTTAGATGTGGGGCTGTTTATTAAGGATTGTTTTGGCTTTTTTTACATAGTTAAAGGCTAAGAGAAAATATACGCTGTTGTTCAGGATGATATTTTTGTGCATCAGGCTGTTCTGGGACGGCTCAAATGCTCCGGTGCAAAGAGTCAAGTTTAAATTGATTGGTTCTGCAGCACGAGCCATCCAAAAGCTCAGGTATTAACTCTTCAACTGTGATGCAGGTGTAATCACCAAACATCGATGACCCACAATATTATTGCTTTGGTGACAGAATGGGAGCCAAATACCTGCAGCTAGGTTTCTAAAACAATGTGGGCAGTGTCCACAGAAGAGTAGAGGCTGTTTCCAGCGAAATAATAATCCTCGTGGTTTTGAAATGAATCTTTCAACAGCGATCAAATACTGTATGGGTGCAACGGTTGCCATGTCCATACAGTTGCTACACTGCTTCACAGTGTATTACATCAGTTCACTTGTCATCCGTGTTTCTTTAGCCGTCACTGTGTGAGAATAAGACAGTTAATGAGGACAGCAGCTGTCCGCTGTGCTCTTTAATGCTGCTGGGTGAAAAGTTGACTACTGAAGCAGCACATACATGCCCATCACAGCAGCCTGGGTTCAAACCAGGAACTTTTCCTTGAATAGTGATGACTCCCAGTGAAAACTCCCTGCATGTATAATCTGTGCTTGTCTGTATTCAAATCCCAGGGAGGCCGTTTTTTCCTTACTGCTTTCCCTGAATTACACTTCCCCTCTCTCTATCATGTCTGATAGAAACACGGACGGTGTAACAAACTGCCTCTGCTCGGAATAAATCTCAAAGATGCAACAACAGAAAACATCAGCCGCAGAGATTTATCCTCCAGAAATTTGAATTATAAAACAGGGAAAACAACACTCTTTTCACATCAGCTGCTGTTTTATTTGTAGACTGGCAGCATACATTATGCTGTTGTGGTTATAGAGCTGTGTGCTGTTTGTGATATATGATATATATGAGCACAAAGCACATTAAAACCAGGGTCCTTTACGTTCAAGGATCAAGCTCAAGATCCCCATTATGGAAGAGTGTTCTGAGATATATGGATGAATGGTTAGGATGTGAACTCGCCAGATCACTCCAGTTGTGTCTCCTCTGGGACAGAAGTTTGGTGCCGCAGCTGAGTAAATCTAGATTTTGAACATTAACAACTGGCTTCATAACCTGTACTAGACTAATTCTAAGATTCTGGAAGGAGACTCAAACTCCTACACTGAAAATGTGGAGGGAGCAGATGACAGGAATTGCTGCATGTGAGAAGATGTTGTGGAAATTAAACTCCAGAAACAATATGATTAAAGAACAATGGGACAGCTTCATTGACTTTAAGACTGGGGGAAGCAACATAACTCTGTGAAGAATGTATGGTAATTGCCCTTAATCAGTCCCTCCAGGAAGTTGCGATTTCGCGATAGAAACTATCAACGCAAATTCAACCAATCAGCGCGATTTTTTCGCGGCCCTGCAATTTTTTACAATCACCGCAACTTTCCCGCAAATTTGAACAATTACCTTAGTCTCAGCCCCTGTACGTCATGGGTTTTGTCATCAATTTGACTTCCTTGGAACATAAACGTAAGTCCTCACTTGATCTGCACTTTCAACAACAAAACACGCACAGAGAACGGGTGAAAAGAGGGGACAGCAGGCAGGACAAGTGACCATTATTATTTATAGATTGAGGGGCACAGCGTTAGCTTGGTCACCTACCTGCAGCAGGTGTGCTTTATGAACCAGCTCTCCTCACCTCCACGCATCTGTCTCATCTTCATTGAGGATTTTTACCCCCGGTGTGCGTTAGTGACAAAGACACAACCGGGGGACGCCTGTTTAATGTTTCATGTTTGACGTTGTTGCCGTGGTTACCGTAAAAAGCTCTGCATCTTAAGCTTGATTTAATCCAGTTTGGTGAAACATCAGACACATTCAGTAAGTTTTGATCAACTCATAGTCATCAAAGATGCAGATTAATTTCAGAGTGCCGTGAACTGACTGTGCATCAGTCGCTGCGAGGTGCATTCAGGGACCGTCGTAAATGTGCAATACAGCCCTTTCATGGCATTTTTTTGTGAATCAAGAGAATCAAAATACAGTCAGTGGCCACATCAAGGATGTTTTCTAAAAACAACTGTAATTTAGCGTATTTACTTGCCCCCGAGATGTTATTGGGGGAAAAAGCAAAAAAAAAATAATCGCAACTTTCACCAAGAGTACCCTACTGCAGGCAAGATGGCGCCGCCACAACATCCACACCGGAAGTCCATACCGGAAGTCCATACCGGAAGTTACAAAGCTAAAAACGTTGCAATAACACCCACACCGGAAGTTACAAAAATAAAAGCCTTGAAAAACAGGAACGTGAACGCAAAATAAAAGCCTTCAAAAACACGTAGGTTTACGCGTAATTCTATTAACTTTTTTGCACTTACATTTTAATAGTATCAGTATTATTGACTAGTTGATTGACTCCAAAAGTGTATAGGCTGTTGAGAATTCAAGTTACTTAGAAGCCTGCACGAATCACTAAGTTATAGTGTTAACGTCTCAGCCATGCACAGCCTTTTGTTCCGAGTGTGTGTTGAAATACTTAAAGCTGATTATGATGCTGCCGTGATGACATCTGCATATGCCTCTCTTGTTTTGTCTGGGTCATATGTTATTTTATGTTGTGTTAGCCTGACTGTACCTCAGTACAGTTTGCTGTAGTGTTTGTTCCAAATTACCTTGCATGCTGTCTGCCTATGTGATCACATGTATAGATTAATGAATGAATGAAATACAGATCCAGAGTAGATCCACAGTCACGAGAGAAGAGCAGAATGTTATCTATGGTGCAGGGGCGAGTGGAGGAGGAAAATGTAGAGGTGTGTGGTGACTGTTTCTTTTTTAACATAATTTGTAACACGTTACAATGACACAGTGACAGGGGTGTTCATTAACCACAAGAACAAACGGAGGGAATGGTTTCTCCTTCTATTTTGAGACATTAGATGGGCGTAAACACTCTGAGCTTGTCAAACAGTTTTATTCAGATTGAATGCTTGATGCATGTACACCAATGTCTTAACAAGATCACTTTATTTGGCGTCCATGAAAACATTGAAGTTGGAACCTTCAATTAGAATGACTAGACAAACTCCAAATCAACATAAAATATTAGGACTAAAATATTTCAACTTGAGGCACCACTGTCAGCCACTGATGATAGATGTACAGTACACAATCCTGGGGAGCCTCTGTTGTTTTTGTGGTGAATATAGATCTCTGTGTACAGCTTGAGTGTATTTTCCCTCTTACTTACAGTCTTTTCCTTCTCATCCCCTCCCCCCACACACACTAACACTCTACATTATTCTGTTCTTCATACACAGCGGGATCTCTCTCACTCACTCTCTCTATCACAATTAGCTTTCTGCTAATTGATTTAGCAGCGACAGACTAATGCAATCAATACGCTACACGAAGAAGAAACTTCCAGTTCGAAGCATCCGGCATTGGGTAGAGAGGGGGTTAAAGAATCACTTCCGGTATGGACTTCCGGTATGGACTTCCGGTGTGGATGTTGTGGCGGCGCCATCTTGCCTGCAGTAGGGTGCCTCTCACTTTCACCGCAATTTTTTCAAAAAGCTGTTGCAAATTCAGGCTTTTTGGGCCGCAACAATCACAAAAAAATCCCGCGAAATCCTGGAGGGACTGCTTAATATGTTAATGCAAACAAAATGAAAATGTAAATGAAAACATAAATGTAAATGCACACCGTTTCCTGCCAACCTCTTTCATTTATTTATTTATTTATTTATTTGTATTTATCTATTAGTGTTATTTTTTTGTAGTATTTATTTACATGTTTATTAATTTTATCTGATGTTGTCATAGTCCATTTTATTTGTTTTGTCTTTGTTGTTCATTATTCTTGTTTAAAAAAAGGATCAAGCTCAAGTTAAATTAAGTTTGGATCCATGATTGATGGATCCAGGACGTATGAAAAGAAACAAAATGACATTTTTATCGCTTGTAAAATCATCAGACTGCATCATGAGAGTGTGTTGTTGATGATATTCAGCAGCGACACATAAACAAACCGAGCGAGGAGAGGCAGAAATAGAAAAGACGAAGCAGTCACAGATTTAGATGATTAAACACGGAGCAGAAGCGTCACAGCCATCTCTAGGCAACATGTGAATGCGCAAGGCCCTGACATTATAAAAGCTAGCCCTCAGAATTACAGCTGAAGAAAGTGCAAGCCAAGTGTGACTGCAGCCAGAATGTGACAGTAAACGCTTTGAACTCTGAACACTTCTCAAACCCGCCCTCTGGGTCTGAGCTGCTGCTGCTGCTGCAAATGGACCTCACATTCTTAGGACTGGGGATGTCTGATCAATATGAAACAGTGTGGTGAGGTTGTAGGTACACACCTGAATCAACCTAAACCAGTGTAGCAACAAGGAATCTGAATGAAGGTTAAGGCACATTTTAATTTTGGTGCAGTAGATCTGCAGTCTGAAGATGACTCAGCTTTTTGAATACCAGTCAGAAATCTTTAGTCTCAGATGTCCTCTTACATTTTTTAACCATTCAGGGTTTAGATAATTGGATGTGGCAGAGACAGAGTGGTTTGTTGTGCATTCAGATGGTTGGAGGTTTGGTGTCCAGTTCCTCCTGACCGGTCTACATGTCAAAGTGTCCTTTAGGAAGATAACATTTCCCCAAATGGCCCCTGCAGTCATGGCTTTATTGAGTGATTAGTTGGTAAACTCACATGGCACCACATCACTACAGAAAATGGTGAATGTGATGTGCAACGTTAAAGCACCTTGAGTTTTCGTAACATAGACTGTATGTAAAATGGACAGCGTGGCTCCGCCATTTCACATTGTACGGTTCTGAAGCCAAAATATCCCTTTTCAGAATGCTGAAAATTGCTGCCAATATTCTGCAGCCAGATTCTGCACAGTAGGGAATTTGTGTGTTTCCACAGTAACAAGCTCCGCCCTACAGCATACCGTCCCGAGGTCCTACGGAGTATCTCTCTACGGCAGCTGTCAATCAAAGCAAACCCGGATGTAAAACCCAATTTTTTAACCTCTATTAACTAACGAAAAATAAACTTTTCAGAAAAAAGAGGCCTTGAACACAAAACAGTCAAATAATAACTACATATCACCACAGCATATGGATGTGAGAAACGTTCGTACGACGTGTATTTATTTTTTAAAGTTTGACCGCAGCCCCATTTAAATGAATTGGGGAGACAGAGTTTTTTTTACCTATACTGCAGCCAGCCACTAGGGGGAGTAGTTTTTGTGGCAGCCTCACTTCGAGCCGAGCAATATGACGTCCTTTTTACATACAGTCTAAGGTTCATAGAGGAGAAGAGCACTTTAGAATTGTAGTCTAAAAAATAAACAAAATCATAGCTCAGACATGTATTAATCTAAATGCTCTCTGGTGAGACTGCACTGCTTTGAAACTCGTGTATGTTTCCTGGGATTAGTGACCCTTCCAGAAAAAAATTATTAAGATCATCTTAAATACTGTGTTGCAGCACAGGTTCTGGTCTTGCTGAATGGTGCTTTTTAATGTCCCTATGAGCCTTTCATCTGTGAGCTACTAACCACTAAACACCATTTTCAGTCCTCCCTTTTCTCCCCCTACTGTTTATTTGTTTTGACAGATGGATTCAAGCGAATATCCAGCACACATTGAAATAAATATGTGTGGATGTGACTGAGCAGCTTTCTGTATTTATCTGAGTGACTGACAGCTGTGACGCAAACGCGGCTAAGTCTGAGCCCTGTAGGTCTTCTAGATTGTTGCAAAGGGTGAGGTTCTAATCACAGGCTCCAGCAAACTAGCTGTAATCATATCAGTGCGCAGAAAGAAGTCTGGTACATTTGAAGACAGTTTTGTTTAGAGCAAAGAAAAAAGATGAGATGAAAACAGTGGAGAAAGGGCAGAAGAGGTTTTAATTCACCATTGTTACAAATGTTCAGTTTAGGGTAGGGATGTACATTTTAAGTATTTTCCGTGATCGATTTTTGGAAATGTTAACGATCAATTATCGATTAATTGATAAGAAAAAACATTATTATTCTTACGTCAAAAACAATGCCAAATACGTTGTTTTCCCCCTAAATTATATTTTCTACAACAACAAAATGCATATCACTGACGGGATTGAATACGGGTACATGTTTGACACGCAGAATATCAACGATCAGGCTCATTAAAATATTCTCCGCGGACATAATCGTATAAAGTGAAGGCTCATAATACTAACAGAAAAGTACTTCAGACTCACAGTGTCCAGTTTTCTGTCTACTCGTTCTTATTGAGAAAAATAAACATGTGTATTCCATCAGGTGTCAGCCAGGAGCGTAACCGGGTCATAATCAGTCCCGCTGGAGAAAAGCCCAGACGGCTCTGATGTTGCTGGTCTGTAAACGTAGCGTACCAGAATTTCCCACCTGTATTTTGCCTTCGTATCCAAAGGTGGAAATGTCCTGTTTAAAGCTGTCAACCTTTGTGTCCGTGTTGTTGTTGGCAGCAGTTTTGTATTGATCCTCTTTTAAAAAGCGCACGTGGAGAACTGACGCACAGCCGCAGCCCCCAGCTGAGCGTCTCCGCTGTGCGCAACACCTTTAACAGCTGATTCACATCGAAACATGCTTTAAACTTAAAACACCTCCCTGATAGATGAGTGTAATATGACACCACATGATGTTTGTTCCACGGGACGGAAAATTGATAACAAAAATGTGTGTTTCGAGTAATTTCTCAACAATCAATTAATCGATAATCGATTAATTGTGGTCATCCCTAGTTTAGGGTAAGTAATAGCAGCTAAGTTCGCTCATTTATGTCAGAGGCTATTTTCAACAAAAGAAATATAATCAATTCCACTATGCTATAAACACACTCACTATACATTATCCTTTACTTAAGGCGATGGGATTATGTGTTTTCATATTTTACAAATAAATATGAAGTTAGAAAGTTGGATGTCAATACTAAACATGGGAAAAGTTTCAAACTGTGAGTTAAACGTGTGTTGGAGTAATCCCAGGATAAGACTGCAGGCTGCTCTGAACAGCCTTCATATCCATACGAGCACTATGGGAAAGAGAGTTGCTAAATTTGGGACAGCAGCGATTTGTGAATCTCCTCAAAAGAGCATAATAAACGTAACACTGAGTAAACAGAAAGTCCTGCTCTATTCTTTGTTTCTTGGTTGTTGTTGTTTTTTAAGTAATGTCAACACTAAACATGGGCAGTCCCTTTCCAAACTTTCCAGGTGAGATTTGGGGTCCAAATGTCATAATTTCTCGTTTAAATAGAGAAACATAAATTTGTCGCATGGCAACAGTGGAGGATGCTTCCAGGTGCTGGGTTCAAGAATGCTGGCAGGGGCTTAAATAAAGTGCCTGGGACAAGTAAATCATTTTTTGAGCTGTAAATCATGTTAAGCTACTACAAAGTTATTAGAGGGACATTATCAAGCCTGAAAATGAGCATTATATATACCCCCTCTTTAAAGATTCATTTTTGCACATGATGTCTTGAGACTTACAAAAGCTGCTTGAAAAATGTTCAATTATAGGCTAGTGTAACGTTACAAAAATCTATGTAATCTTTTAGTCCATTAGAAAACAGATTTACTGAGAACTCAGCCATTTTAACCTTTGGTAAAAATCTAAGAATTTCATTCTTTGGTGCACTTGGACTTGGGTGCCATCTCTAAAGAAATTCTCTGAGGGTATTTCTGAGATGTGGAGTTCACAAGGACTGAACGGAGAGAAATACATACAGACCAAGCAGCAACCTCCGGTCTAAAAAATATGAGTCCAATGTGGAAGTGCTAAAAACTGCAGTTCATTTTTTTTCTAACGTGGCAATTTCGAAGATATTGAGATTATGAGTCTTCCAATGAGAGGCACATCTCCATTGACAGGCAGGAACACTGTAGCTGTTGGCTAGGAGGCTCATAGCCCGCCACGTCACAATTGCTCGACAGCAGCAATACGGTTGCCGCTGATTGGCCTCAAAACAGCGCTTAAGAAACAGATGGGTGACGTCACGGATACTACATCCATATTTTATACAGTCTGGGACAACTTTTCACTTTAAAACTCCAGAAACAGAAACTGGTCTCAATGGTTCTCATTTACATTTACAGAGGGTTGTTAAAAGAAGAGGTGATGCGACACAATGGTAGACTATCCCGTCCCAACTGATATGAAATGTTTGGCTGGCATCACATTTAAAATAAGCATTTCTTTTTTTATGAAACAATACAAATTTTACTCCAACATCTAATGTGTTGTCTTTGTATTATTTTCAATAAATATAAAGTTTAAATGTTTTGCAAAACATCAAATTAGGTTTTTAATCAACATGTTACTCTGTGTCCCAACTTGTTTTTGGGTTGTAGGCTACAGCGAATGGCCCTGCATCATCAGGTGGAGAGAACTTTTTAATAGCAGATATTTTGATTTGTCAAACACGGGCCTAACACTATTCATTGCCTCACTGCATTACTGTAATTGCTGAACCAAAGCCAATATTATAACATTAGTAGCGCTCTCACTCTTCCAGCTATGACATGTGTTCAGTGTGAAAAATTGCTGCGAATGTGATTTAGAAACAATAGTATGACATTAATGGAGAGGCCAGAAAGATTCAGATTAGAAAGGTGAAACTGTTTAACATAAGACAGAATGGAAAGGAAAACAGTTGTGGTTATCAAGAAAACACATCTGACAAACATCAAATACTGAGACACAAGTTGGTGTCAGTAGGCCCTGAAATCTTGTTTCTTAAAATCTGAAGTGGACTACCTCTTAATAATATTTGACAATAAGCTACGCTGAAAGTAAAGGATCCTTAGGTAAATTTGGCTAAAGGGTAACACAACTAAAACTCTCAGATGATTGGCCTGGAAGTACTTGGAGAAACTATCACAGTTGTTACTGGAGTGTAAAGAATTGCCAAATCCACATGCATACTTGCACACATTTATTTATGACCCACTGAGCTTCAACTACAAGAATAACACACGAAAAGATTTTGTGCTCATAGCAAGGATAGATTAAAGTTTTAGTGCTTCATTGAGGTATGTAGTTTCTTCATCATTAGAGCAAAACGTTTGATAGAAATAATGGCTTTCCCAAGATTTTACTTCGTGTTAAATGTAAAACGAAAGGTTTCTGTTCATATATATCGTTTGTCACAATATTTAAATGAAATGTTTTTTGGTGTTTAAGTAATAAGTTTATCAGGTAGTATTACAGATTTATAATAAACCCCAATAATATACAATATAAACAACGTTAGGAACCAATTATTTGGAGGCTATGACTACTGTACTTAAGTACATTTTTTGAGTATCTGTAGTGTATTTGAGTATTATCTTTTAGAGGAACTTATTACTTTTACTGCATAAAATTCAGAAGACAATTATGTACTTTTGACTCCACTACATTTCTATCAGTGCTTTAGTTATTCACTACTTTTGCTTTGAAGTCAGCTCATGAATTTCCTTCTCTTTCTGAAATCTGATCCCTAAGACAGTAAAATGTGTTTGTGTATTTCTGTTTGTCTCAGTGGTTTAGTCATACCTTTATATTGTGCGTCTCCACGGTTCAACGTGGAGCAAACACAGAGCACATTTCCCTCAGATCAGGCAGTTCATTTAGAGGTGGTAATGATGGCTATAATTCTCCACCTGAGCACCCATGGTCATATCTTCAGCCCATGTTAGCGGTTTTTGAAATGAGGAATGATACGTATGGTTTGAAATGTTCACCTTGTCTCACACTCTGCCCAAATATTCAAACATTCACATTCCAACCTGAGAAAGTGTGTGGAGCTACGTAACGTGTTTCATTCCTGATGAACATTTCAAACTAAGTTGTCTGTGCTTGGAGTAACTTAGTGTCTGTTTTTATTCCATGGTATAGTTTTTGGAGCTTTCTAGTAATGTTTTCTAGATAAACAGAATGTAACAGAATGTACTCCTATGTATTCTTGACTGCACTTATATATTTTGGAAATACAATGTTTTGAGATGTTTTAAGAAGTACTTTGAATACTTAAGTATTTTTAAAAGCAAGTACTTCAGTACTTTAACTCAAGTAATAATCTGACAGAGCAACTTTCACTTGTAATGGAGTAATATTGACCTGGAGTATGATACTTTGACTTCAGTAATGAAGCTGTATTTTGTCTACCACTGCTGACAACACTTGAGGGCTAAGTAAGAAACAAACTGAGCTACTATTTCAGCATTAAATGGACCTTTCCAGCCCCATAGTGTGTTGAGGTTACCGTTTCAGAAGTCAAATCTCGAGTCAAGAAGCATCTCATTTCGAGAACACGCATGAAGGACTGACAATGCACATTACTCGTACTGTAATGCTGCTATTCAAGGGCAAACGAGCAAACATGGACACTTCCTAAACGAGTAGATACAAAGCAGTAGCTGTCTGCCCACTGTTACACTGAACAGTAAGAGGCTACATGCTATCTGCACCAACGCTTCAGGTTTCACATCAAACAGCTCAAAGTATTCACAGCAGATCAAAGAGGACTGTGTTAAAACACATAGAAACGCTGTAATCGTCTGTTTTAACATACCTGTCAACTGTCCTGTACCTTCACGCCGTCAGCAGCATCCTTCAGGGCGCAGACATCTTGGATTACTGAACACGGCGGTCTGTGAGTCTCTGTTAATCCCAGGGCTGCCACCTGCTGGTGTGGAGGAGCAAGTGCAGCAGCGGGAGCATAAAGTGAGCTGAGCTCTGGCACAAGGACAAGTGGAAGTTGATTTTTAAATTTTTTTATGAGCAATTAAAAAACAACATTTTGGCAGTGTGAATTGCTCAAACACATTTCTGGAACTAAATTCACTGATTCACAGAATCAGTTTTAAAAGTGAAACTTGATCAGAAACCTTATCTTTATTTATTAAATTATTTGCCAAATATTTATTTAAGATAAGATAAGATAGATAAGATATTACTTTATTGATCCCCCGGGGGGGAAATTCAATTGTTACAGCAGCCCAGACATAAGTACAATCAAGAAGAAGTTTCAATAAGTAAAATAAAATAAAATAAGTAAAAATAAAAATAGATAAATAAAGCTAGAATACAATTTAGATATATACAATGTTACAATGGAATTAGATTAAATAGAAGTAATTACAGGCAGTATTAAAAATGTTTCAGTAGTGACAGGTTGACATGGTGTGATTATGGTTGGTAATGACAAATTAATAAATAAAAATAAATATGGGTATGTAATATGACCATGAGTTGTAGTCGCAATAATAATGTAATATAACATAATATAATATGGCAAGATAATTCTAAAACAGTATATTATGCATTATAATGCCAGCAGCAGTCGAGAGTCAGTTCGGGATGAGATGATGATGAAGGGGGGGGGGGGGGCAGTAGTCAGCGTGGTGCAGATTATTAATTACAATACCATATTTTGCCCAAAAAATTATCCTTTTATCTTGGAAAAGTCAATCTTCCCCAAACTTAAAGATATTCCTTGATCAATTGGCACCATTTGTACCCCTAGAGAAACTGACTGCAGAAAGACAAACAGAGGACATGTTTTTCAAGACTTCTGGTGTTCACTCCTCTCCAGCCTTGGGGAAGGTTTTTAGAGGAAACATATAGTGGTGGATGGTATACAGATACGCATAGGTCTGTGGACTTATAGTGCTATGTTACTGTCTTTGTCTTGTCAAATGTTGTTGTGAAGGTCGGAACATGTGCTGCCTCACTTAAGAAAAAAGAAGGAAAGAAAGAAAAACAAAAATATTTGTATTAAAGGGGCAGTAGATGCAGTTCTTCTTAAATAAAGGACTAAGAAATATTCAAATATTGAAATACACATATGTTGATGAAATTATTGTTGTTGTTGCAGTGAGGCATCATTTGAGTTGTGAACGAACAATGTGTGCTATTTTCATTTTCTATCAGCATAGTAGCTTCCTGATGTTATTGTGTGCCATTAACTTCAGTACTCTATGAACATTTATAAATAAACATTTTTTATTATGCTATTATGTCATACTTTTCTCTTTTTCCTTGCAGCATTAACAGCTATAGAAGTATACTCTTTTTTTCAAGGTTGATAATCAATGCTTAGCACAAAGTCACACCAACAGCTTTCTGATTTCTTCAACTATTATTATGATTATCAGAAAAAGGTCTATTAAGGCTAATCTGATGTGATTTAGGATCAGAATGGCAACTTATCAGCCTATAAATTCAGGGACCTCAATGTGCAAATGTAGAAACATGTTGAACAGGTCCAAAACAGGTTTTCTGAACAACTGTTTAAAAGTGTAATAATAATCTTTAACAAAATAATTGAGGGTATAGAGGGTTCTTTTTAATGAGTATGCAAAGAGTGAACCAGCTTCATCCTTGAGGTTATTAAAGCACAGACTCGACAGTCACCTGTATGTTAATATCAATAATGAATAATTTTTTTATTCATGTTAAGAAGTAATCACCTCTTGCTACTAATAGGATCAAATAAGCCTGACTAGTTTCCACTAAATCAAAGTGTTCGGCTAAATGTAATGGTGTTACCTGGCTCAGGGGAACTTCAGTACAAATATCATGCCGTTATGCTGAAAGATAATCTTCTCTGGGACCTGGACCAGAATAATCCTGCAATTAATTTCGTTACACTTCCAAATTGAAACAGTGTGAGCATCAGGAAAAGCACTTCTATGTAGTTATGAAAACTTGACCAAAGTTGATGGGTATTATTTTTTCCTGCTGAGTGGTAAAACATTTACCAAATAGAGGTTCAAATATATGGAGCCCTATGCTTATTTATTTTTAAATGTATTAGTGGGGAGCTAAATCCAAGCAAAATGTGAACGAACCAGCATGTAACCAAAACATAACTTTATCAAAACAATTATTCAAATACATTTCCCTTCATATTTTCCTTGGAGGATAAACTTGTTAAGCTTTTACTTAAATTTTGCTTTAGAGCAGAAAAGGCTGCTAGTATCAGCTGCTTATTTCTGTTTTATATTTAATGATATAATTACTTTATTTATTTGTTGCAGTCTCAATTACCTTAAGAACTCCAAACCAGAACAACATTAAAAAGTTATTAAAATATTTTATTTGAAAAAAAAAAAAGATCTAGTTATTTACCTTACCATACCTTAACACAACTTCAAGTTTCCTTTGACAGTGGTAATGTAAAGTTTGACAGATTTATGAGATCAGTTATTGTGAGATATTCCATCAAACAAAACTTGAGGCAATGTTACACATCATGCATTTACATTCACCATACATAAGTGCTCAAAGTGACAGTAAATGTTTTAGAAATATCAACCTCTTTTACATTAAAACGTGAAGGGTGATTTTTAAACTGTAAATTTTAGGTTAACAATAAAAACACCATTTAGAAAACTGGCTCTCACAAAGAATGTTTCTGCTTTCACAAACAAATAAGTCCAGGTCACTCATTAACAAATTCAAATCATCTGTACAATATAAAAAATAAACAAAATCCAAGACTGTTCACAGTATGATTGAGGTAAAAATCCCAGAAAGTACAGTGACACTGATACAGAAACTGTCACAAATATTTTAAAGGCATTTAAGATGTTTAATAAATAATTGGATATTATAAAATGTCACTTAAAAAGAAACATTAAAAGACAATAAAAGGATTTACAGATTAGCTGGTCGAGTTGGTCACTTTGTGTAAGGCCACAGCGCTCACATTGAGGGAATGCTCATCAGGGAAAAACTCTTTCAACAGGAATGACAAGAGCATCTGAAACAAGAGATAACAATGCATAATCAAATAGATGTTTATATGCTACCTCAAATATCTAGTGAGAAGATATAAACTGAGAGGAAGTTAGTGCTGAGATACTCACATAAACAAGTGTTTTGTTTTCCTCACTTTCCTGGAATAGATTAAAAACAGCCTCCATGTCTGTCTTCTTCAAGACGAGATAGTTTGAATCTAGAGACAGAAATAAAAAGTATAATGGAAATTGTATTTTAATGAAGTCAAAGTCAACATACTTGAGAATTTGTCCCGTACATCTGGCACTGATTAGGTTGTGGGCTTTGTCCCTCGTCTCGTTCTTCTCCTCTTCGGTGCGAGGCGGAGAAGGAGTTGCTGGTTGACAGTCTGGCCACTGTTTGTCCCGCATAGTGTCGATGTACACGGCCATCTGCTGTTCTGTTGGGTTCATCTTGTTCAGGAAAGCGTTCACTTTTCTAGAGGAGGAAAGATGACAACCAAAAATCATTCACAGATTAGGATCCAAGCAGTCCCAAAAAAAAAAAACAATAACTGACTGAAGTGTGACAAACATACTTTTTCAAGATGGGCATCACAGGTTTCAAAATTGCGTCAAATATGTTTATGAGGATGGAATTTCCTGTTAAGACAAACAAAATGTTTAAGTACATCCTCAAGAGCATTGTGAGAAACAACCTTGGCTTTCCTGCAAGCTTTTAAATACACACCACAGGAAGGCAGAACCACACCACAACTGATACGCAGTACTCAATACTGCTTGCTAAAGATTAACTATCTCTGAATTTAGTTTTTTCTCTTAACATCCAACAGACAGAAAAAAAGAAGACCTCTTAGAACAAACATCACCTAGATGCTCAACTCTGTTCACCAGCAACTTGATAGATTTGTTTTCAAAGTCAAAGCTGTTTGGATTTGTCTGTTGTGGTTTGTATCCACAGCATTTAGAGCTGGCCTCTCCACAGCAGTTGCCTCCTCTTGGACGCATGCTTATAAGCTGGCACACTGACCCTACGATATTACAAATTCTGATCCTCACATCCTGCATTCTGTTATCGGCTGAGGGCAAAACACTCAGCCTAAAGGTTAACTCCCCAAATCTACAAAACGCATCAAAATACAAAAGCAAAAGGAAGAGGGCAGGCTTCCTGAATACCCTCGTATGAAAGGTGCTGTTCTGTTATTTCTCGTCAGCTGAATTGTAAGCATCTCCCTCTTGTCGTCTCCCTCCAAGGCTCTCTCCAGTTTTTTGTCTGTATTGATAAATTGACAGAACATGTCTTGTTAATGCTCGGCTAACTTGGCCTCATTAGAGACCTCTGGCCCAGTGTTAAAACTGTTGATTAATGAAGACTTAACAAGCCTCCCACTAGACCAAATCTTTCCGGCTGTTTACATTTTTATTTCCTTTTATAAATGCAAGTTAAGCCACTGGGTTAAGGTTGTGTTCTTGTATCCAGATGAGGCTTATTGGTAGAGTAGTGAATCATTTTGCAAACCTTGCATGTCAAGCTTCTTCTGCATTTGTATTTTAGATATTCTTTGTCTATGCTAAGGCAGTTGCATAAAACCTTTCAGTCCACAGCTACCCAATTAACTTTTTCCTCCTACATGTTAATGACTATCATCATTCTTCATTTCTTTTTCACAATATGGCCTGCCATTGGTCTGCCAACTCTCAGACATGGACTGTAAGAACTTGTCACAAGCACATGAATGCACCATCTAAAAGAGAGTCATCAAACCGGTCCATGCTTTCCCCTTAAAACACCACAGGGTTATTAAAACAAACAAAAGGCTCACTGCAAAGGGTTTGATTTATCAAGCACGTATGAAGTCTCTACTGGATTGTTAGACTGTTTTACTTATTTTCTCTGCTCTGTTTAAATATTTGTAGAAAAATGTACTAATCAATCTTAAGTGTTGCAGCGTGCTTTAAAAATTCTGGCAGTAATAAGCAACAGATTTCTAGCTGATTCTCTGCAGAGCACAAAACCACTGATATGATTCTGAGGCTCTTAATGCTGTTAAAAATCTTCCCCTAGAGTGTGAATACTCGACAAACCAGAGATTTCTTTCAGCAGATCAAATATGGCTTTGGTCGCCTCCAGCTGCTCCCAGTTCACTTGGCTCTTCTGAAACTGCAAGTCCTCCCCTCTCAGCAAACTGCCCTGATCCTTCCCTTTGGCCTTGTTCGCTCCACCAGACACCTTGAAGCATATTTTCTCCTTTTTATTTGACCTCGCACTGAAATGGAGCCACGATGGACCCTCTGCGCTATCCCCCTGCATGCCTCCATTCTGGCTGCTGTGCGGCGTCGAGTCTGAATCAGGAGGGTCATCATCCCCGTTGGATTTTGTTGATACCAGAGACTCCTGTGACCTAGATCGGGTCAGTCCTTTGAAAATCATTTTAAAGTGAGAGGTTAAGGGGTTATCCGAGTCCTCTGCTTTGTCTTGGGGAGAATTTTCATTTGCAGACTGAGGCTCCTTTTCGTTTTCTTCCTCCACTTCTGAATCAATCTGGGAGATAACAATAGTTGGGATTGGAGCAGCAGGAGCATCACGGCTCTTTATGGCAGAGGCACCATGGATTTCTAAAGGCAGGGCTGTGGATTCTGGATGTGAGGATGGTGTTGTGAATCCTTTTGGAGTCTCTGTTTGAGGGCTCGAGCCCTGCAAAGAAAACAAAATAATCAGCTTGTAGTAGATGACTCTGATCTGCTGGTGCCTTGATGATACAGAAACAAACACCAGTGGATGAACATAAAATAATTCAAATTTCCAGAAGGACAATTTCAAGATTTCCCATTAAAGGAGGTCCTATATAGATATATTTTAAAATTGTGAATTAATTTATATAGTATGAAAAAGGAGCTCTGCTAACCTATCAGAGACATCAGCCTGAAAACGTTCACATTTTATGCAGAGAACAAAACACACAGGCATTGATCCAGCAATTGAATCTTGTGTTATTGTTGCATTGTGGGGAATGTAGGATCCATTTTTTAAACTCAACCTCCAGCTGACAACTTAGTGAATACTCTTGCCTCATTGGTTGTATTAATGTTAAATGAAGATGACTCACATGGAAATCACATCCTGACATCTTGGAACAGAGCAATATTTCTCTAACAAAGTCCAACCAGCACCAAGTTAGGAAAAGGTCTATCACTTGTCTCCTTATACCTACTGTGTAATGTTTTGTATCTCATTTACTAGCATTTCACATCACCAGCTACTGATAACGCTATTACCCACATCAAAAAAAGGTATGAAATAATGTACGAGCCAACAGCTGATCCAATATTTAGTTCATAATTAAAATCACTTTATTTGGAGTTAAACCAAAAGTAAGTGATGTCAATAATAATCCTTTTTGGCTTGGGGAAACTGTGGGAGTTCCAACACCAAAATCAGTAAGCCAGAAATATATTTAGTTCTTCCTGATATTTTCATGTAAGATGCAGTATGCCAAACAAAAAATCTGACTACACCCAGTCACTTTTTGCAGCGTGTAAGTCAGAGTGCTTTCGGCTATTCTATCCCAAAATCCAGAGTGCAGCAGGAGATAAGTCACATCGACTGGCAAGCTTAGCAATTGACATCAGTAAGGCGACTGTTTTTCAATAATATTCACATTTTTCCCTGCAGATAGTGAGAGACACTAACAGGGCTTGAGTTCAAGGCACTTTGTTATGGCAGAGTAGGGTTTCTTGATTATTTGTGTTATGCATGCAAAATACATTCTTTGTTACGGCAGCAGCAGTACAGACTACAGGGAAAAGAAAAAAAGTACGCAAGAAGGAATGCAGGGTGTAAGTGTGCAAAACCATAGAAAGTAGGTCAGAGTTGAACCGTTGTCTGTTACCCGTTAAGGATTTTTACGCTTGACATTGTCATTTTAACACCACAGATCCATCTTAAAACAGATTTTTTCAAATTGATGCTTTTTTGTGTCCCAACAGAAGTTTTGTAGATATAAGGAGAATGCAAAAGCCAGAATACACTTTAAAGCTGTGAGAAGCAGACATGTGAAACTTTACCTCTTCTTCTTCTTGACCAGGAGTCAGGAAGTAAGCCAAGCCGCTGAGTAAGCCCCACACACCTCCATAATGTTCCTCCTCATTCAGCAGTTTTTCGAGGGGACAGAGGAACTGAAAGACCGGCTGAGTGTGACCGATCAGACCGTCAGATACTAATCCCTGGAAAGCAAAAAATGATTGATTTATCAAGATTTTCAAGAGTTTATGTCAACACGTGTTTGTTCATGTGTGTCACCTGCAGAAAATGCTCCACTGACACTCGTGCTTCTTCTTCGATCCCATTGTTTGCCTCCAACTCCTCCAGCACTGGGATGGAGGGCAGACTAGTTGAATCCTGAGAAAACAAAACATGTTTCATATCAAGGCAGCCTAAAGACTTTACAGTTCTTGCTTTTACACATCTGACTGAAGTTGTAACACTTAATCCCATTTGGTTGCAATTATATTTTGTGGTTGACATGAGCTGAATTCCAGACTTGTGACAAAAGCTGTGGTTTGTTTTCACAACAATGCTTCCATCATCCATCTGACTCATGCTGAACAGACAGTAAGCTCAACTGTTCACTGAAGCTGAAACTAAAAATCCAGACAAACAGAAGATATTCTTTTAGTAAAAGTTAGTTCAGCTGTATGAATAATTAGCAATCTCACTTTTTGGGGTTCTTCTGCATCTTTTGCCTTTTCAGTGCAAATATTTTGGAACTGGACACAGAGGTAATGTCTTAACGGCCAGCATGGGCAGAGAGAATGAATTCAGCTACCAAAAACATGTTTTCATTTAGATAAACAAATTAGTGTTTTTTAAATTGCTTCAACAAAATTTCTCCTCCATGTTATCTTTGAGACTTGATCTGTAAACCTCCAGCCCACACTCACACCGGCCATGCTGATAAGTATGTAATCTAACCAGTTGAACACACGTTTAAACAGGCTGTAATAACGCGCTTAAGCGTATTCTGATAACAATATCAGGAAGCAAATTTAATTATGTGACAAGATTTCCCTTGTGCATCAACGTAGAGATGAAGTCAATGATTTAAATATCTACAAGAGGAAGCCAGTATCCCTCTGCTCACAGGGAAAGTTAGAAGTAGCAGATAGAAAGCTGTTGACAAGTGAGCCTGAACAGGCATGGTGCTGTTTTCCACTCTCTAAAAATAGATGAATTAATGATAAGAAGTTGGAGCGAGTTCACAAGTGGGTTTTTTCAGTATGTACAGAGCCCTTTCTTAAATGCTGCATCAAAACACCATGAAGAAGACATATGGTTTTCAGCTAGGTTTCATCTTACTTGCAGAATTAAGTCTTGAGATTCAGTAGTCCTTTTATTATCAGGTACTCTTGTATTGAAGTAATGCAGCTGTATGCAACAATCCTTCAGTTATTCTTACCTTTATAGATGGCTTTAATACACAACTTTATTTAAACTGTTTTCAAAAGGTGTTCTGGTAGATGGTCAAGTTTACCAATAGTGCATTATACAACAGGTTTTTCTGTCATATTACCCTAATTGGTAGAGATGCAGTCAAGAAAATAACAGAAACACTCTTCTTATACTAAACAGAAGCATATATTACATCCTCAAAAGGTGAGCAACATCTCTCAGATTTTTTTTAGTATACATAAAAACAGAAAACACATCTTTCCATCTTCCTTCTACCTGCCATCTGTTGCGGAAGTAGATCACATCCATGTAAGTCTTCTTGATGTCCCACTGCAGGTTCTCAGGGTTGTCCTTCTCCTCCAGGTGAACCATAAAGTTCAGCTCCTCATCCTCCCAGTACGCCTATGAAAAAAAGTTAACACCTACTCAATCATTCAGCTCAAACATTAACATACCATCCAAGGACAAGCTTTTACAGAGCCTCTCAAGACAGATAACAAGCCCCCGGGACATTCCACACTCTCGTGATGTTTTTAACTCACACGAGGGATGCTGACAGCCCAGCGGCCCACGCGCCACATTTCATATGACAGCTTGAATTCCATCATGTCCTCCTGGACGCTCGTCAGGTAGTTCTCCAGATCACTGTCCTCCTAAAAAAATTAGAATGAATCTGGCACGTTTCACAACTTGTCCTCTTTTGTTTAATGTGTGGTGTTATCAAACGCAGACTCACTCTGTCAGAGTCCTGGTGGCTGTAGACAGAGCCCTCCCTGCTGCTGGCATCCTCGTCATTAGACACGTCACCCTGGATGGCCATGATCCTCATCACCAGCTCCTGCTCCATCTTCTTCATCTTCTTCTTCTTCGCCTTCTTGGTCTTCATCTTGTCCACAAACTTTGACCATCCTTCTTTTAACTTGTTGCCTGAAAATGACAAAACACAATTTAAACACCCAGAGTATTTACCTTTTTTACAGTCTCTTTTATCTTTTTTTATACACTAAAACTCTAAAGAGCACACTTGTACTTTCCAATAAACTGAATTGTGTTGATAGACAAAATAATCTGCACTTACAGACTTTATATAAAAATGTTGAATATGTACTCAGGAGCCTGGACTATGGAAGTGGTCTGGTATCTGTAAGTAGTCCAAGTAGTAGTGACTAATCACGTTTCAGCAGGCTCAGTTTTATGCAGAGAAGAAATGTGGATGAAGAGCAAAAGCAAGCAGAACGCAATCTGCTGTAATGAAAACCCAGCTCCCATCGGCATCAATTGGATGATTTATTTATAAACATATCTGCTCACTAAAAAACCCTTTAAAAATAGTTTCCTTCTCATGAGGACAGATCTGAAAAAACTTACATTTATACTTTTCATCATGATGTTGCTACTTTTCCAAATCCTTAACCCTTTATTGGGATAAATGAGTGTCTCTTTCAGCCTCATATCAATGAAGTAAGCCAGAATAAATCCTCTGTGTAACGTACTATTAACAGCAAAACTCAGACCCACCAGAATGAGACAAGCAGGGGCAACTCTGGGGGGTGTAATCAACTGAGGAATGACAGCCTTTTTTTTTGCTGACATAGTTCATTTGAGCTGAACACTCAGTCACTTCTCAGCTTGCTCACTAGACTGTGGACCATGCAACACATGGTGGATTTAAAGAAGTCTTGGCTGAAAGTGATTTGATGCTAACTGCTGGATAGCTGGGATGATTGAAAGTTGACCATCATTCCCGGAGGTAAACGTCTCCAAACAATATCTGATGGGTTCCAAGATTGTGGCCAAAATAGTAATACATTAATCTAATTTCAATCTTCAAATTCATTGACTGTATAATACTGCCTCAGATTCATACAGCCCCCCTCATCTAATAGAACAGAAGCAACATGGGTCAAACTAGAAGATTAAAATACACATCACATATATTTTTCTCAAACATGCTTTCTGTCATTATAGTCAGTTCTTAAATTGCTAAAATATGAGTGAGTGATCATTTTTCAAAACGCATTTCCTTCCTGATTCCAGAGGAAGTGTTAAGACTTTTGAGCTTCAAAGCATTTCAAAACAGTTGAGATATATTCTACATTATTCAGCCCTAAAAGCATCAGTAATTCAACCTCTAACGTTATAACCATTTCAAAAGCCTAACCCTGAATTTGTATCGCAACCAACATACGGATTATGCCAGAACCAGTGATGTGACTATTGCAGAAAATACACACTTATCGCATCACAGGATCCATAATCATTGCATAATTAATTTGTATTCACTCATCAGCTCTGCTGAACTGTTAGTAATATAAAGAGATAGGAGTCACTGGAACACTGCATAGAAACTATTTGACATTCAGCTTTGCATTAGTGTAATTAGCCGTCTGAACAAACTTATAATAGAAACTAGGAATTAATCATGCTCTGAAGGGAATACTGGTAAAGAAAATTATAATGTCGGATAGCTGTAAACACATTGGTATTCATCAAACTGTTGAACAAGATGTTATGCAAGTGCATGCTTTTATTTTCCAACGCCTACAAACTCCTCCATCTGTCTCTCAAGGATCAATCGTCCTCATGTAAAATGTTTTCTGGTGAAAGTGTGACACAGCTTTGGATTAATTAAGTCTTTTTAATTACAACAAACACAAAACTCACTTTTTCTTTTGGCTTTAGTTCTGGCCCTGGTTGAAATCCCTGCTCCCTCCAAGCTAAATAAAAACAAAAAAAATGAAAAAAAGGTCAGTTCCAATTTCAAAACACAGGCGGTGGCTCTAATACGGTTGTTGGCTCGAGGCTCAGTGTGACCAGGTCAAGCCAGCCAGGACAGGTGACAGCCACTCACACTTCGCTGCCCTCTGCTTCACCCTCCTGTGATGCTAGAGAGGTCTGATCCGAGTCTGATCCACACAGCTCCTCCACAGAGCCTTTGGGAGACGCGCTGTCGAGTTGGCTTACGACTAGCTGGTTCAGGTTGTCGGGGTCGGACAGCCACGTCACCAAATGACCCAATCCTGTGGAAAAACAGCAGATACAATTTAACCTACTGAGTGTGTCTTTAGTGATACAAACACAGCAAGAAGAGGCACATTTTACATTATATCCCTTTTTAAAACATCTGCAGTGTGTCATAAAAACTTTTAATATCAAAGTTATTTTAAGGAAGAGTTAAACGTTTCCTATTTAATGCTAATTTGTTCTCCTGACACGATTTAGCAACAGCTGCTGATTATTCTAGCTCATAATTAAGCCCGAAACAGCTTACTTGTTTCTCTAATAGAGAAAGCAAACCACCCACCAGCACCTCAAAAGCTCTCTAATTAAACACACCATTTGCTTCTGTTCAATCTGATCAATCAAAAAAGAAAAAAAACTATGCAACCAGAACATTTCAGGGGTAAGTATCTTTCTTAAAAACAAAAACATAAGCAATAAATATCTGAAAGTAGCCGAGGGCTTCTAATTTAACATGAAAAACTAGATTTTAAAGGGATGACCCCTACATCTCCGACTTATTTGTAAACCCCTGGATGTTAAAAACATTTCCTTTACATATCAACCTAAAGTTTACTTCTTTATGCCTTGGTAGTTGATAAAAAGGGTAAAAATGTTTCCAAAAGCTGAATAACTGTGTTAATTCATAAAGAAAACCAAGATACAAACATCAAATAACATGAGGCAGAAAGCAGGATTATCATTTTAACTATACAGCAGAGCCCTCAATAATGAACCAACTGTTGAAAATCTGAAATGAGACGCTTCTCACTGCCAAGATTAAGAGAAATCTGGACATGCATGTCATTATTTAACCACAGCTGCTAGAATCACTTATTGTAACCATGCTCATGCATAATTGCTGAAACCTCCTGCTCAGCAAGATGAGACATTTTATCTGTTACTAAAAAAAAAAAAGAGAGAACCCTAAAGGGAAATGGCAAATCAGTGTGAAAAGCGCCTTCCATTTTTGTAGCCCTAAATTCATGTCTTAAGCTCTGTAATGCCACAGACAATAAGGGATTACATACGATTCACATTTGTTCAAAAAAAGGAGTCCTGGGAGGCTTAGCTCTTATGTAAGTAGCTGTATTCCTGCAGAGAGAGAAAGAGAGTGGGAAACAGAATTTACGGCTTTCTTACCCTTTATGGCAATGATCTCATTTAAGGCACAGCGGTTGACTTCTTGGCTCCAGAGAGATTTTGGGAAAAGGTTACGTACCAGAGCATCAGAAAACTCTCTGAGGACTACGATCTCATCTAATCTGGATGTAAACAGAATTTCTCTGAAACAAAAAACAAAATGAGGAAGTACAACAACGGATCATAGATGTTTATCACACCACATCTCTGATAGTCACATGTCTGATTCTGTAATTCGATGGGACTTATAGCTCTTGTAACCTATAGCATTATGAAAAACAGCCATCTTGATGTCCTCTGGTGTACTTCTTTGTCAAAGCGAGGTGAATTATTGATGGGTGGCAATAAAAATATGTAGGATTTTATTGAGTGAAGTCATAACTGAGTGCAAAGAGTAACTGAAGCAGCAAGACTTCTCATTATAGAGAGAAAGGGGGGGTAAAGTCTCACCTCTCAGACTGCTTCGCATTATGCAAGTGCTGGGTCAGAATCCGAATGGAGCCCACCACCGCCTGGCAAACATCAAAGTCTTTGGCTCTCTCAATGAACCGGTCGATTACAAAGTCGACCTCCCTGCTGAGCACCTGGTGGAGAGGCTGGCGCTCAGGAGGCTCAGGAACGCCATACCAAGGCAGGACCAGCTGAGCGTAGGCGCACTCAAACACTAAGGAGAGCGAGCACAAAGGAAATTCACATTAACACCAATCTCCCACGCTCACAGAACCTCCTGAACATCAAACTGAAGGAGGGCAGTGAATTGAAAGCGCTTTTTGATGAAGTCCTGTCCAATTTATTCATTTCAAAAGTCAGCATGAATATCCGTGACAGGATTTTCCTTTGCTTGTGAGGGTCTATTCATTGGTAAACACACCGACTAGTTTTTATTTACAGAAACAAATCATTTACCCATCAGGTAGAAAGAGACAAGTATTTCATAGTATTGCACTCAGACTTTAAAGAAAATAATTAATATTCTGCAGATTAAATGAAAAGATCAAAAAACGAGTTTGAATACAATTATTCAACATGTCTTCAGCTACAGAAGCCCTAAGTGGAAATGCATACATACATTTTTTTTATCTTGGGCTATGACACAATTTTATTTCTAGATTACCAATAAATTATTCTGTTATTGTGAAAAAAACAAGCTTTGTTATTCTGACAATAAATACACAAAAATAAGTCAAGTTCTCAAGAAGACAACTAAAATAAAAAATGAATCAGCTTTCACGGGAATACTAGAATTATTTCCCTGAGAAACCTAGATAAATAAGTTGACATCTCAAGAATACAACCGAGAATAACTCATTATCACAAGAGAACACAGTTAATCAAATCTATGAATGCTTGTCAGCTTGGGGCTTCCATAATTGGCTGCAATGCATACAGACCATAGACCGCATAATACAGGGACATAGTCTCCGTGACGTCACCTATTTGTTTCAGAAGCGATCTTTTGCAGCCTGTCGTCTGTGGTTGCCATATTAGAAATGCTGACTCAACCTAACTGGTCGATCTAGCTTGAGGCAAAGGAGGTGTAGTTGAGGGGGGCTTTGGTCCTTCTGGCTAACAGCTTCAGTGTGCACGCCTGTCAGTCAACTCAGCTGTGCCTCTAATTATGCAAAATCATGATCTTAGTATCTTCAAATATGAGTTATAAAAACAGTCACCCCCCTGAACAGTGTGTGCCTATAAAGAAGTGAGCTATTCAGACCATAACCGTTTTGGAACCAGTCTGTAAACATGTTAAATTATGCTGTAAAGATCACGTTTTTTTTAAATGGATGTGTAAGTGATTTCCAGTACATCTGAAGCCAGCCTCAAGTGAACACTCAAGTAACTGCAGTTTTTAGCACCTCTGCATCGGCTTCATTTCTCACGGCCGCAGGTTGCTGCTTGGTACTGACATAGGTCCCAGGTTTTACCATGGAGTTTTTTCTCCAAACGCAGCAATATATTCTTACAAAACACATCTCTTAAAGTTTTCAGGGTGATTATGGCTTAATATTTGTACATGTTTTATAAAAACCTGTGTCATTTCCTGCCATGTATTTGAGGTTCTTGCAGCTATGCGTGTTGTTAAACCAACAAAATGAGAAGTCAGACTTGAAACTGAGTCTCTTCTGAAAAAAGACACCATGCACGTGGTGTGAAGGACAGACTGAAAGCTGTGAAACAAGAAAAAAAGGAGTCAAGCTGGACCCAGATGGTTTGTAGCTCATGCATTTGAATGAAGAAGAGCTTTTTCTATGGCTGATAAGAGAAGCCTAAGAGCTTATTTTCCATTTTCTAACATTACAGTTTTCAAATGTTTTAATGGCCAGACTTTAAAACTGAGAAATCTAAATAACGGCATGACATGCACACTTATGCTCATCTTGACTTATCTGATCTTCAGTGAAGCATTAAACCAAGACCCTACTTCCTGTTTAACACATGCAAGCCTATCTTTTTGAGAGGGTGTGTTTTTCATCATTTTCTTTCTTTCCTTCATGCTCCTCCTCACTGCATGTAACATGAGATCCTGCTCCAGCTGCATCTATGCAAAGCTGTCCTTTTCCAACTGTGTCAAGTCAAAACACAGCTATGGTTTGCTGAGTAAACACCCTGCAGTCAAGAGCAGAACCTTGATTTCTTACAACGATTTTTAAACACTTGCCTACAGGGAGGCAAAGTGCAAAAATAAACATTGTTAAACCACTTAGAAACACATTTCTTGTGTTACAAACAAGCCTCACCTTGTTGTAGAGACCTCTTCACATGTGGATACTCTGACTCTGCTGGATCAGTCTGCAGCTCGCTGCTTTCCCCATCAATCAAATCAACAAAAAACTCATCTTCTTCTGCTTCCTGCAAAAACAAATGAGAGTCAATTGCCTGGGTTTGATATATCTTCAAAAGTACAGGAACACAGATAAAAGTGCAACTAGTAGTGCTGAACTTTTGGCCCTGTGAGCTATGTGTAGAGTCAAAACAAGTTTTTCCAGGCCTGAGGCTATAAGTGAGACTGTTTCAAAAAATGTGACATGTTTAAGTCTTCACAAAAACTGAATATTTGTGAGACAAGGCATAACAATAGATCACAGATGTATAACTGATCAAAGAAAATCAGAGATCCCACCAGGCCTATAAGTGGATTTATCTACCTTAAAACCGAAAAAGAAGGATGACTGTGTAAAGTAGTAAAATATGATCTCAGATGCATCTCCTGCTCACATTACAGTTTAACTTAATCAAACATGACTCAGTGTTGATAATGCTGCAGTACTCTCCTCTTGAGTTAAAAGACAAACTTGCAATGCAACAGGTAATTGCAGCTTATTATGATCATACCTGCTGTGATCTTTCCTTGGCGTCTTCATCAGTTTGAGTGCCGCTCTCTCGCCCACTGCCCCCGAATAACAGCGGAGTAGTCAAACAAAAGAGGAAGCAGAGAAAGTACTGAGTTACCGTGCGCCCACTGTCTGACAAATACCACACCAAGCCGAGCGTTATGGCGATGGAGACGCGCCATAGATACATCTTCTTATTTCCTACAACAACAACAACGTATCTCTCACTTCGAGGCGATCCGCGTTGCTCATAGCCAGAGCAGAGCGCTTCTTCCACATCTTTAGCACCGAGAAGAAGACGACGCGGTTTCCTCCAAACGGAGAAGTGAAACGGCGGAGACGAGCGAACTTTATGGGGCTGGTTGACTGGGAGCTGTGATTGGCTGCAGACAGTCCTTGCGAGCCTGCTGCTGATTGTGACACGAGGCCATCTACAGGTGACAGCTTTACCTGACAGCATGTGTCTGTCTAATTTCTTTGTAGTTTAGTAAAAGTATACACGAAGAAATACAAGATGCGTTACGAATAAAAAATAAAAGTAGTAAGAGTTAATTTGCAAAAACAGTTAACTCACTTTTGAAAAATTAAAAAATGTTTCAAAAAACACATTTGTTTCAATACTAGCTTTTGGTATGATCAATCAACTGAGATTAGGTGGCTTTGACTAAGTCAATATGTATTTACTAAACAGACATATCTTGAAAAAGCAACTTTATTAGGAATCTATATCA
Source organism: Notolabrus celidotus (assembly GCF_009762535.1). Lineage (NCBI taxonomy): Eukaryota > Metazoa > Chordata > Actinopteri > Labriformes > Labridae > Notolabrus > Notolabrus celidotus. Next base: position 22,397,202 of record NC_048279.1, read on the forward strand.
TAAAGAAATATGTGTTTTGAAAATTTATAAAAACGGAGTTATCTGTTTTTGCAAATGAACTCTTATGTTCCCCAGGTGCGTCGCCAGGAATTCTTGGCCCCCTGGAAAGATATCTCAGTGGGCCCCATCACCACAGCCAACCCTAGAAAATATAACATTGTTGCTATAATACTGGTTTATTTGCATCAAACAAAAATATATCCTAAAAACTGTCCTGGTTAACTGACTCAAATCTAAGCTACAAATCAATATATATATATATATATACAATTTCCAAATGTAACTGCACAATATTGACCTTCAGACTGTCCACCTCTTTAAACAAGACTATTTGTTTAAAGACAGATTTAAGTGAGGACATTGAGATATGCTGTATGGGTGACACCATAGTTCATTAATGCGTATGAAAATATGTAATATATATAATATGTAATGAATATATATGTAATGAATATATATGTAATGAATATATATGTAATGAATATAATATGTAATTAATATATATGTAATGATATAATATGTAATTAATATATATGTAATGTATGTGTATGAATTGTATGTGCTTTGGCAACAACATGTCTTTGTTCAGGCCAATAAAGCAAATTTGAATTGAACTGAGTTGAAGTGACTTGTTGAATAACAACAAGGGGGCATTATTTGGTATAATCTAACCTCATGAAGTCAAATAAAACTCTAAAAATCTAAAGTTGACTTTTAATCAGATTCAGCCACACTTGATGCTATGAAAATATGACAATGACAAGCGTTTTTATGCATAGACAGCTGTTTAAATCACACTGATAACCCATTGTATTTGCGTTTTTAACTAATTAATGACACATCCACATTGATTGATCAAGGCTCATGATCTGTTCCCGAGCCGCTGTCCACTCAGCACCCCAGGAGCTGCCTGCAGCTGACAGACAGCTGCGGTCAAAACGTTAACAGAGACCCCACTTTTTTCCAGAAAGGAATTCTGAATGTTTGTTTATATATTCAGACAATTTTAGTTATCTTATTGCAGCTATAACAAAACAAAAGAAGAGCGTAGTAGGAAACTTTCAGGCCCATCAGGGCCCCCCCTCCCCACTTGGGCTCTAGGTAGTCAGTCCCACTTTTCCCCCCACTACGACACCCCTGCATGTTCCTCAATAAAACATTGTGTTTTTTAGCTTATCTAATGGATGTATAGGTAGTAAAATGTTCTAGTAAGGTATACAAGTTCATTAGAGCTGTATTTAGGTCGGTACTTGAGCACGTAGTAAGGGACTTTTTATTGTTGTCAGTTATAACAATGACTGTGTGGGGGAGTTGCCCTTTTCCAGTGTTTAATTCACTGAACAGGTTTTTATAAGGCCTGGCATCAGGTTCCTACTACAATCTTTATAATTCTGTATATATACAATTCTACATACAAATCTGCCACATTTCTGTAAATACTGTATTGTATATTCCATATATCACTTACATGCTTGCACCTTACTCAGTACATTCAAGCGTATTTGCACCCCTGGTGCGTTTAATTTTTCAGTACTTGTGCAATAACAATAAAGCTGAATCTATTTAATCTAATCTAATTAAATCTAATCTAATCTAATCTAATTGGATCTAATTGGATCAATTGAAAGGATGAGGACAGGAGAAGTAACTTCTTCTCTGGTTTGCCTTGACATATTTCCTTAAACTTTTTTTTAAAATTCTCAGCACTGAGGATGATTTGGTAAAGCAAGTCATGTTTGCAGTTATAAAAAATACTCAAACTTACCCATAACCTCTTACTCCAGTATCAAAATAAAGTTTCTGTGCTCATAAATAATGTACTTCCACCCAAATAAAACATTTCTCTTGCATTACATAAAACCTATATGATGAAATTGTATCAATGTTTCACCAGTGTGTAGTGTTCTCTGGACGTGTGTTCCTTCTCCTCTAAAAGAATAAGTCTTTACTGTCCACCAGGGTGGAAATTTGCCATAGGCCCTCCTGATACTTAATGTGGGCACAAGAACATTCACGCAATCACAATCAAGCAATATCCAGTCTTATCTACATGTTTTCAGTGACATTGAATGATATTTGTTACAGACTTCATTTTTTCTGAAGCTGACTGGATTGTGTATACCAAAGTTAAATCTCTTTGACCTTTATTATGAAAAACACTTATTTTGGAAACAAAAATTAGGAAATTAAATTGAGAGTACAGAATTAAAATAAGGTTACAGGGCTGGACATCCTATCACCCCTGTCGGTTGGGCCACACCTCCCAATTAATCCATCAGTTTAGCAGAGTATGTTGCCTCCATCAATGTAGTTTATGAAATGTGAGTTCAGGATATCTTAGCATTTAAATGGACTACTCTGCTTTTGATTCCTTGCCAGAAGTGTTTAAACATAACTTGGAGGGTAAAACATTTCAACTGAAATGAAGACATTATCTATTTTAATCACATAGACATGTACAACAAAGGCAAAGACTAAGATGTGCTCTTTTCATTTTGCCCAAGTGAAAGTATGTAGTTTGGAAAGTCATTCAAAATATAGCCAAAGCTACTGAAAGGTACTTTAATTTAACCTCGGGCACTGGCAGCATTTACTATGATGATAACTGAAATAAAAATGACAACAGTAATGTTTGGAAAAGATTATAAAGCATGTCGTTATTGCACTTCATTAAGACCTGTCTACTCCTGGTATAGGTTTTATTGTTGGATTAAATAATTCAGTCAGAGCCATCATAATTTTACTCATCTATGGGCAGATAATTACTGGATAAACTGGCACTTAATTAAACCTAGAGATATGGTTTATTTGCTCAATTCTAATGACTTTGGTGCAGACTTTGTTTTTCTTCCTTTTGAATTATGAAAACTATAAAACAGCTGAGTCATGTGAAAAAAAAAATGGTTTCTTTTCACGCTGTCTGAAAAAATCTTTTGACTCCAAACGTTATTAGCTCAGTCATATTGTCTTTATTAATGTTGTGTAGCAGTGGCCAAAACATACCACTAGGTGGCGCTTAAATAGCTCATAAGATATTACTGAGCAAGATCCAGGCAGCTTCAGATTTATACAGAGAACATGATGATACAATCAGCTCTGAATGTCATGGGCAGGAAAATTGGGGCTGACTATCCATGGCCTGAACAGAAAGAGGGGGCCTTGATGGGACTTTAAAAGATAAAGTAAATACTTTATGTTTTTGTCTCAAAGTTATAGCTGTCAAAAGTATCTTTGGATGAATAAATGGACTTGATTCTCAATTCTTTCATGATGGAGTATCGCTCTCTGCAGTAAAGAAAGCCAAGTGACTGATGCTGCAACACTGTGTCTCTCCTCTGAAAGCAAAATAAGGAAATAAAAAAGAAACTGAAGAAAGAAGAAAAGAGAAAGCAAGTTGAGAGAAATAGTTTTTTATCTAATTCCTTTCAAACGAAATGTAAACACATAGTTTACGGGTGGTTTAAGCCAATAAGTTATAAGTTTGAAACTCTGCCAGAAACCTGCTTGAATCATCCTTATTATTTATTTTAATTAATTAATAATATGCATACCTTACTCAGCATCATAGGTATCATAGGTATAATCTAATATGACATTATACTATAAATATTACCTAGTAGAAAAGATAGTTCATTTTAGAGCAATATTTGCGCCTTTCACAGTGAGGTAGCATAATACATGATCGCTGACATCATCATTTCCTTTGCATTTGCTGTTATCCATCTTGTAATCAATCTATATACTGGAAAATATGATGAATAATGTAAGACGTTACACTATGTAGCAAATACTTTCAAAGATGTTTGTGTATGTTAAAATTAGGAAAATATGCACATTAAGAGATAAATGATTTGAAATGCTGTAAAAAATATAGATATTCACGCCCAAGGCAAATTGGGCACACATTTTCTGATAACTCCGTCTAACCCCTCCCCCCGGCGTTCCTCCAAAAGGACGCCAACGCTCATTGCTTAGCGACCGTATGATTGCGACTAATCCAGAACCGGCAGATTCTATCTTCAGCATATTGTTTGTGTTTTGCACTACACCACCTCATGTCTACCTCAGCGGTAAGAAAACACCAAAACATTACCATAGTGAAAATCAAAAAACACAAACAAAGATGGCTATTGTTAGTACTCACAACTGTTATGCTAGCATTTTCAAGTTGTACCTGTGACACGTTATCAGGAGAAAAGCCCAAAAAAAACCGACAAACTCCACCCACCTTGAGGGGACTCTCAGCAGGGTAGTGATGTGTCATGATCAAAAGCTGAGCCGATACTTTGTAGTGATTCAGAAGAGCCGGCTCACATGGAGAGAGATCCGGCTCCCAGTTTTTTCCTTCTGCTGTTTAGCTCTCACAGTGCTCAGCCCCAGCTCTGCTCACAGCAGACCTTTGTTTTTCATTGGTCAGCATGGCGGCTATGTGGCCAATCACATGTGAGGATATAGGATACAGGTGATGGAGGGGAGGCTGTGTATCGTGGCTACATCTGTTCCTTCAGAGAGTCTTCTCAAAGACAGGGCAAATACTCACTGAGAGGAGAAATTGGATCAGCCCATCCAAGCTGAGACATCTGATTTTTCTCAATGCCAACCTGAACTGAGGACATTATTATGTTTGCTTGAGTTTGGTTCTGGTTCTGTTTGCTTGAGTTTGGTTCAGGTTCTGGTTCTGTTTTCTTGTTGTGGTTCTGGTTCTGTTTGCTTGAGTTTGGTTCTGGTTCTGTTTGCTTGAGTTTGGTTCTGGTTCTTTTTGCTTGAGTTTGGTTCTGGTTCTTTTTGCTTGAGTTTGGTTCTGGTTCTGTTTGCTTGAGTTTGGTTCTGGTTCTTTTTGCTTGAGTTTGGTTCTGGTCCTGTTTGCTTGAGTTTGGTTCTGGTTCTTTTTGCTTGAGTTTGGTTCTGGTTCTGTTTGCTTAAGTTGATTCTGGTTCTGTTCGCTTGAGTTTGGTTCTGCCTCTTCTTGTTTGAGTTGGTTCTGGTTCTGTTTGCTTAAGTTGACTCTGGTTCTGTTCGCTTGAGTTTGGTTCTGGTTCTGAATCTGATTCTAGTTCTGGTTGTGATTCTGTTCTGTGGATATGTTTGCAGTTTTTAGTTAATTTGTACAATAAAAAAGTTTGATTAAAATACTAAACAAAAGTAAGAATGGTTTTGTAACAGAATAAATGCACTAAGTTGGGCAATTATAAGGCTTCTCATAAAAGCACTGTGCGTAAAAGGGTTTTCAACAGACAAGCCATTAATTTTTGCAAAGTTAAGGAAAAACATACGGCTTCAAAAGATCCTAAATTAAGAGCCGTTCGGGAGTTGAAAGAGCCGGCTCTTCTTCGGGAGTTGAGTCAAAAGAGCCGGCTCTCTGAAAAGAGCAGAACTTCCCATCACTACAGCAGGGGAGGGGAAAAACATATACAGATTCTCTGCAAGGGAGTCCTACCAACATTATACTCTGCATCTACACATGACACACTCTCTGTCAGAGCTTTACAAAATGAGCAGCAGAAGTAAACAGGAGACAACCCTGGAACTCCTCTTTGATCATGACAGTGAAAGAGAGGAAGGTGTGTCTGAAGATGAAGACCATCTTGTGGTCAATTCTGAGTCTGATGATTCTGATTATGAACCAAATGAGGAAACAGATATTCATATTCCTCAAAGCAGACATTCACATCAAAAATGGGGAAATACAGCGATCTTCATCCCCAAATATACGTCAGGCAAAACTGTCTACAGAAAACATTATAAAGACATAGCCACTAGGATAGCAGTGACTCGTGTAACAGACATCAAGTCAGCTTTTGAGCAGGTCATGGTAAATGGTAAATGGTAAATGGACTTGTACTCGTATATCTCTTTTCCAGTCTTCTGACCACTCAAAGCTCTTTTACATTACTCGCTCACTCAATGATGGTAGAGGCTGCTATAGTAAGGGACCATCAGTATTAGCTAATCTCATTCTAGACATTCATATGCCGCTGAACAACTGAGGGAGCAGTTTGGGGTTCAGTGTCTTGCCCAAGGACACTTCAGCATTTGACTACAGGAGCTGAGATGGAATAGAGACAAGCTGTCAGCCATTAGAACAGTGAGGGACAAGTGGGTAGAGCAACTTCCACTACTCTATAACCCAGGCCCTAATGTCACAGTGGATGAAAGGCTAGAGGCATTCAGAGGTTCCTTCCATTTTAGGCAATATATACCTTCAAAATCTGGGCAGCATGTGACAGAAGAGGTGTCTCCTGTTAATTTATCAACATCACTTCATGAAAAAATCTAAATGAAATAAACAAAAATCTATGTCATGTAAAACTATTGTATTTATATTTAGGTCTTTCAAATGTAAATTAAAAAAACTTTAACATTCATTTTAATGAAACATGAGTGAGTTATCCTCATTGACCCATGATCTGTGAGGATTAAAGAACACCATTGTACTAAATATTGATTTAAATTGTTAGTAGTGGAGTTAATAATGAGATTAAAAATGTTTATTGGGATTTTTTTTAGTTCTGACACTTCTGGATAATTAAACAAGCCCTGGGTCAAGTTGAACAACGAACATTATTGCTGTCCCTAAGAAACGAACATAACAGGCGGGTTAAGAAGTCAGTGTCTCTAAATAGGGAGACAAAGCTCATACATTTAAGAGCACATTTGAATCATTGCAGCTAACTAGCAAAATAAACAAAGTTTTTCACACTGAAACTCACAGATTACACTTGTCTGACTTGTTACCCAGACTTGACCTTAAGGAGTCTTGGCGTATCTAAAGCCACACAGACAGACAGACAGTGTGTAAATGGCTGTGATCCCTGCTGCCTCTGATTCACTAATCCCTGTTAAAAGTTGTAATGGATCAGCCAAAGAAGGGATTGCTACCTGCTGCGAGGGCCTTTCTGGGGAGGGTTTGATCAACACAGTATTAAAAAGAATTAAAATGTGATTTCCAGGGGTCGTGGTACGTCAGGGACTTTCTGAAACACAGAGAGGAGATTAAACTCTGCCCAGCTGAGTAAATCATGTAATCTGATAGTGTTACTAAAACAAGGCTGCGTCCTGCTTTCAAGATCAGCGGGCTCATTGTCCAAGACTTAGTGTGTCTGTTTACAAATTGAAAAGCTCACAGGATGACAACATTGATTTAAGTGTAGGAGATATCGCTATATGTGACTGGTTCCTTTTCAAGCATTTTGACACAGGCTAATGTTTTAACTTCTTTGTAGTTATTGTGAACATTTCACGCAAGCCATAAGAATCCTGTGGGAAAAACCCCACACACTGAAAAGATCTCCAACGACAGAATTCAACTTTTGATGAACTACGAGGTTGAATAATGGTTCAAAGCTGCACTAATATATTAGATCCTAACAGAACTTGTCTGCACAGACTCCAATTATGTGGTCCCACTTTCAATAAAAGCAATTAAAGCTGCAGTGACTTACGACTCATGGAGGATCTCTATGATGTTAAAAGCTCATGGCAGACAGTGACTTCTATTGTATCAGACCATGTGTCAAATAGCCTCTTAATTGAAACGTTGACTTAATTTCTTTCACCCTGAAATGGATTAATAATGTTCTCAGAAGGCTGAAGTGCTATTATTAGTAGAATAAAATGGCTAAGGACTGATCAAAGCTGCCAAGACGAACTGTGACCTCAGTTAGAAAGTAGGTCTTGATACAAAGTGACAGTGTAATGTTTGGATATCAAATAAGAGTCCAAATAGTTTAAAAGTCTGTCACTGTTGTTTAACATAATGGCCGCACTAGGACAAAGATTTCAATCTAATATTGCATATGACACACTGTGTTTGGAAACTCAAAGAAGCACACTGTGTCCTGTCCTGGGTGGCTACAAACCCGTGCTTCATGCAGCTGACAAGATCCTGTTTCAGGAGGGATTCAGTCAACACTCCTTAAAATACGCATCAACCTCAGCTTGAAACTGCACTGTAGACTCATTAAGGTGCCTCCAGCTTTTTCCCCATCTATCAAATACATCATAAATACATTTTTACACCTAATTGTACTGCAGTGATTCAGTTTTGATAGTACGTTATTGAAGCAGCAGGTGTGTCTGTCACATGAGCTCAAGGTTAAAGTCTTCCATCAGACCAGTCGGGAGTCACAAGAGGCTTGGCAGGAAATGAAAGTATATTTAGAAGGTTGGATTAATCCACCTCGAGACAGGTTAGAGAGTCACTCGTGCAAATGTTCGACTGAACTATCAATATGCTGTTAAAGTGTCTGAAGCTTCCTGCGTGTCACTTTTCTACAAGTATGCCTGGAATGACATACCATCACCAGGTCAACTTTCTCTGCTGATGTTGGCTCATCACCAATTACAACCTGAGAGACCCTCTGCAGCTCTAAGATTTCACTTGTCAGGAGGCAGCCAATTGGCTTCCTGAAGCAGCAAAGACCCTCTGTTCCACAATGACTACAATGATGCCCTTTAACTATCATATTACATTTCAAAACCAGACAGGAGATTCAATCAGTAGTTTGCGTTTATTGTTCCTGTTAGGTTCCTGTGTAACAGGGATTGACATTCTGGTGAGAGGCAAAACAAAAAAGAAAAAAGCATGGGCCAAGAGAAGAGAGCGTGACAGATTCCCCCTGTACAACTAGTAGAAAGTACCAGTTGGTCCCTATAAATATAATGCAGCATTTTAAGTTCTTCCAAATGTACAAGATATGTTACAGTTAAACTTCACAACATGAACAGTGGACATACAAAAACAACTTAGATGACTTTCTTGAGCTCATCGTACAAGACAAGCACAAAGGCGCCACCCATGCCTCTGAGCACGTTAGACCATGCTCCCTTGAAAAAGGCATTGGTGCCCTCATCACGGGCGATCTTCCTCCAGCAGTCAATGGTGCCAGAGTACATGATGTCAGCTAAGGAGAGAAAACAGAAGTACAAACACATGATGCCTTTACTCGACTAGAGGAGTAGTAAAAACTGAAAGTTACATTGTGATCTAATAAGTTTATTACCTCCTTTGCGTCCAGACTGCATCATCATACGACGACGGACAGTGTCAAAGGGATAAGACACGAGACCGGCAACCGCCGTCACAGACTGAGCAATCATCCAGCTGACAAAGATGTGTGTGTTCTTTGGGTCTGGGAGCATTCCTGTAAGAAGAAAGTCAATCATAGAAGTTTGATGAAGTTTCAAAGGAAATAATTCTACAAAAGAAAAAAAGAAACATTAAACACCTGATAAATCTCACCCTTTGCTGTGTCATAGACGCCAAAGTAAGCTGCTCTGTAGATGATGATGCCCTGCACGGAGACGCTGAAGCCCTGGTACAGACCCTTGATGCCATCAGACTTGCTAATTTTTACCAAGCAGTCTCCCAGACCTTTGAACTCACGCCCTGCTCCCGCTTTACCGACATCAGCAGCCAGACGTGTTCTGGCGAAGTCGAGAGGGTAGACGAAACAGAGCGAGGTGGCTCCGGCGGCGCCGCCTGATGCCAGGTTACCTGCAAAGTATCTCCAGAACTGAGTGTGCTTGTCTACACCGTCAAGGAAAACCTTCTTGTACTTGTCCTTGAAAGCAAAGTTGAGGGCCTGCGTGGGGAAGTATCGGATGACGTTGGCCAGATTCCCTCTCCAGAATGAGAGAAATCCCTGCTCTTTGGGGATGCGGACAACACAGTCAATGATGCCCTTGTACTGCTTCTCTACTGAAATCTGTTTGCTTGCATATTGTACCTGGAATAACAGCAAAGTGAAGTCAGTGCATTAGATCAAGTCAAGTCATTTAGTCATAGTAAACACAGCTTCATCCGAGAAGTGTTAATGAGCACCTGTTAACCTTCTAACAACTATAAATGAAGAGGACACACATTCCCATGATTCCCACGTGTCTGCCTGACGGACACTTTGCATCCATGTGCCAGATTACTACACTAATGGCACCCATTCAACAATTCACAGCCCCACCTCACCCTGCTGCTGCTGCTGCTGCTGCTGAGTTAGGGCCCAATGCAGAAGAGTTCTGCCATGGCGTAAACCTCTTTCTGACCTTGGCTATTAACTGTCCAGCCAAACCAAAGACCTGTCATGGCGAATGAGCACATCTGAGCACTACAGTCACAGTGAATGGTCATGCCTGCCTTTTATAATACAGTGCATTTAAGCTGGGCATGATTGTGCTTGCTGGCTGGTGTATTACATAACAGGCTTGATGCAGTTCGATGGTGTTCATTTCCATCTGTGCTTGCACAAATCTGAGACAGAGCTGCTCTGATTCACTATCTATAGACTCCAGTTTCCACTACAATGCAGCATCTCATATCACTTCTTCTGTCAACATTAACATTATCATTAACTCAGAATTAACTAGAGATGAATCCTGCACTTCACCAACACCAGGTACCAGACTTGACCAGGCAGTGTTTATTAGATGAACTAAGTAATAACAAAAAAAAGTGTGCTAAATGTTTGGTATAAATAAAGTTTCACACAAACCTGGAGGAGAAGCTTAACCCTCTCAATGGGGGCTACAGCTGTTTTGGAGATGGCAGCAGCAATACCACCAGCCAAGAAGTCCTTAGCAAAGGAAATTGCCTGCTCACTCATCTTCAGATGTTATCAGTCGCTGTCCAGCTGCCTCTGTGTGTGGGGTTCGCCTGTGGAGTGGAAATGGCCGACTCCAACCTGGAGGAGAGGGGATTTAAGAAGGCTGAACGCGAGAAAAACCGTGAACTTCAACTCTCACATCTCATTGGTCGACTAAGGTTGGGTTGGGCGGGGCTAAGGCATGTACCTTGATACTTATTTGATACGCTCCCTCGTCAGTCAAGTGCATCGTATCAACACTGACCCTAAAGTGTCTCAGATGAAAAAAAGTTTAGCTACTCGGTAAGAAGTTGTGAAAGTATATTTTGATTGAATTATATTTCAATATTGACATGATTGTGCTGTTGTTCAATTTAGGATCAAATATGGCTGAAGATCGAGTCAAATGTCATATTTGATGTAGTGAAGGCATAAAAGCTAGTGTGGCTAAAAGGTCATCCCATCTGGTAATGTCCTTTGGCTGTCACTTAGTTTCTCACTGGGAAGAAAAGGAAGAGGACATGATTGAATCACTGAACTCATGCAAACTCTGTCAGCAGACTGATCCAAAATATCAAACTAAGGGTTTCCTAAAGATTAAAATCTAATTAGATTTAATGCACAACAATATTCAGTGAAAACAGATAAAACTATGCAAAGAATAGACAGCAAAGCGAAGTTATTAAGTCATAAAATATATAAAATGAGTAGAGTTCTCCTTGAGTTTGCCCTTGCAGATAAGTCTTAACACATCATTTTGTAATATTTTATTCATGGTAACAGTTTGTATAACTTATCTTAATCTGCACAGCAAGTACTACCAAAAATACTTAATGAACTTAGGAGGTAAAATGTGTTTTATTTACCTCTGACACTAAGTATATTTTAAGTATAAATAACCTTTGTATGAAGCAGCTAACATTTTTTTCCAAAGTAGGTCGTTTTATTCCACTACTGACTGCGCTGCGGAAACACTTTTTTTAATCTAGATTTGAATTTCTCACAAAAAATAACATTTTTATAAGCATACAAAATAACAACAGAAGCATGAAAAAGGAATCAGTTTAAGTTTAATGTTAATGTACATTTCTTCCACAACCCATGTAAGCACTTACTCATGATTGTGGATGACCAACTCAAAGTAACGACGCATCAAAATATACATTTATTTTACAAAACAGAAAAAAAACATGGACCACACAATCAGAGTAACAGAGCACCTGGAATCTCTATGAATGAACTATGGCACTTGTTGATGTAAATGAGTCAATAACTGGAATAAGCTTTAAAATAAATATTTAATGTTAAAGGCACATGGTATCTAGTTAAAAACAAGCACTGTGTGCAGGAGGAGAATACATTAACAGAGAATACTGTGAGTAAAAACAAAGCTTTGAAAGAGGTAGACCGTTGCTGACAGGACATAATGTAAAAGCATGTTAATACCTTATATGAAGAAATTAAACCTGAATAGCACTGATAAATGATCATTACATCCTCTCAAGTCTTTCACAGTTCAGCAAAGAACTTGTGCCGATCAGGTGTGGTCAGTTCTTACTCCTGTTCATCTCATGTGAGTTTTCACCAGCGGTTCCCAAAGGAGGACTCGGCTGACCCAAAGTTCCTGTTTTTCAAGTAGCGCTTCATCTCCTCCAGCTCAGACGGCCCGAGGCTCTGGTCGACCCCAGGTGCAAGCTTGTAGCTCAGCGGTGAGACAATGTACCCATTGCGGTAAAGGCACACCTGCTTACACATCTCGAAGCAGGTGAAGAGAAGGCCGAAGTAGGGGACAATCTGCGAAGACAGGAGGTAGAGAATGGACATACTTTTAGTTAGTCAACTAAAACATGAGTATAAATTACCCAGAGATTCTGAGTTAAAATGTTATTTGAATGTTGCTTTGAAAAGTGTGTGAACAGTTTCTACAACATGTTAAGATGCTTTATTTTCATTCAGCTGCTCGTTGGCAGGCTGAAGATGTGTATAGCATCTATCATGACATTTGCAGCTGAAATATGAGATGCGCGCATGCTGTTCCACAGACAGACTTTGCACACCTTGCTCATGATAGTCCTGTTATGAATTACTCTCTGGATATTGCTTTCCCCCCCTCGCTTTCCCCCTTTATCACTCCGCCTTTTGCGTTTGTCATGGATTGAAGTAAAATCACCAATGTTCCTTACAAAGTGCACTCATTCTTGCCCTTTTACTTCTGCACATACAGGCAGACAAAACTTCACAGAATACATGGAGAGCACAACTTCAGTGTGAAATGGTACCTTTATTGTGTTGGCGGTGAGCCCGCTCCACAGTGAGAGGACGCCCTTGTTTTTAACCACCTGTATGAAACAGTCAATCATCCCACTGAAATGGACGTCCACTCCTCCGCAATGGGGCAAACGAGGACTCTGCGCCTACGTAAAGGGCAGAAGTGAAAAGGAATCAGCAATCAATGTCACAAACTGATGCAGTAAAGCAATAAAAAAGGTCAAGAGAGTCATGACAGGGCAAATACAACTCACTGCAGCTTAGTAGTAATGTATTTCAGTTGTAAATCAGTAGCATTTGCCAAGAAATTCCAGTGTAGGACATATGACACTTTGACTGCTTGATTTACTTGCTCATTTTAACTTCTGTAGTAGCAACAATTGTCAGTATACTTATGTCCTTTAATGAAGGAAGTTAAGACACACTATAATGAAATTTAATTAAGAGAAAATATAAAAACCATTTAATATATATTGTTGGCATTTTGAGGGTTCAAGTGAAAAGTAGAGGTGAACCTTCATAACAAACCCAGTTAACTGTATAAGGAAGTGTTAGGAGGAGATTCTTGTCTGAGACGCTGACACTGTGTTCTGTGCTGTCTTGCCAACTACAGCCACAGTTCGACAGGCTGACTGTCATGTGATCGAGGAATTGTCTCTTTAAAACCTTCAAGGTTTCCAGAGAGACCACATCGTCAAACTGGAGTTAAACTATTCAAACAGCTTCGTTTGAAGAGGAAACATCAAGCCAGCCGGCAAAGTTAAACAATACTTTGCTTAAATCATCACCCTAAGCTTCTGCAAACACTCCATCATCCATCCTCTGTCTGACTTTTAATGTTTGACTCCGACTCAAAGACAAGAGCTGAATCAATAAAAAAGGTAACTGTGTCACATTATCATGAGTTGTTTGTGATGGTTCGAGGATCTGGACATACGCAGATCTCACCTTGTCTGCCGTCTAATAGTTACTGTCTATCTTTGGAGAACTTATCTATAGCTTATGCAGACCCGGGACACATTCACATTCCCAGCTGCTGTCAGAGCATGTTGAAGCTTGTGGTGGCTAATAATAGACTGATTAAACCAGATGTAGTATTCTGTCCTTAGCAGCACCATTGTTCCCATGTGCCCTTTCAGAAGGAATCTCCCACAGCATTTTAGTGAGGTGTAGTGCAGGAAGTGTTATTCCTATGAGGATGGAACATGCTGGGAATTTATACTCCGCCAAAGGTTTGACATATTTTGAAATGTTTGATTTTGATCGTCAAAATTTCAACCTTTGAAAAACCTCAGGCACAAAGCTGGTGTAGACTGAACTCAGATACAGTCACACTGTCCTCCTGTGGACAAAAGGCGGTATTACAGGGACAATGGATGAGTTACACTTAATTCTAAAACTGCTTAAAAGTAGCATTTAATTAAACATGGAGTAAATGTGTTAATCCGTGTCCCTATGTAGTTGAATAATGCAGAGTGTGAGAGGAGAATCTGTGCTTACTACTAAATTATAATAATTTCCCTTGAAGGCCATGATGATTTTTACAAAGACTTAAATATTAATTTATACATTTTTATTGTAGAGTTTGAATTTTCATACTGGCTCTACTAGGAACAGACACTGCAAATTGGCTTAGGGTATGAATGCGGCAGTGTGTTATCCCTCTACATGCAACATACCTGTCTCATGAAAAAAAGTTATAACTTTCATTCATTTACATACTGTGTTGATACTTCTTTCATAATTTAATAACTACTAAACGTCAAAATATATTACTTTGCTTGTCCCTTTTTAAAAATGCCTTGAACATTTTTTCTATAAAGGAATGAGTTGGTTGGTTACCTGCATTTTTCTTTTTACAGTTTCAAAGGGGTAGGAGAGGGTTTGGGCCACTCCTGCAGCAAGACAGCCATTAATAAAGTTCTGGAGAGGAGTGAAACGAACAGGAGGCTCCTGCCAGAGCTTATCCAAGTTCATGTAGACAGCATAGCAGCCCAGAGAAAAGGGGAAAGCACCTGTAGAAAATAAGAATAAATACTTATAAACTGTTTGCCTAAGTCTTAAAAATCATAATATTTTATAAGGACAAATATGAATGTTTTACCTATAATTTGTCTTAATGGAAAAACTCTTCAATACTAACTTTCAGAGTGTAGTGGTGAAAAACAGAGCTATCCTAACAGAGCTTATGTTTGTTATCTTAACAGCACCCATACGAAATGAACTCTTTGGTAAGATTATAAAAAAACACACCCAAGACAGTGAGAGAGAAGCCCCTGTAAAGAGCAAGCAGTCCTTCAGCCCTGTGGATCTTTGACAGAGTGCACAATACGCCGAGGTAGGTGGGTTGTCTGCAGTTCTGAACCACCAGCCTGGTTTCTGCCACCTCCAGAGGGTATGTGACCAGTGCAGCAGCAACACCTGCCAGGCCACCAGCCAGTATGGCTCTCCACTGAGAGATGGAGCCCAGTTCATCCATGTGAAGATGGACTATCCTGGACACAGAGGGGGGAGAGTTTGGTTTTTGCCAAAAACAAACAAAAAACATCCATCTGTTCTGTAGGCACATCTTTGACTTTTGAGATGTTGTTTCAACAGAACAGATATTTGGATATATCTTCTTTTTTTTTTTTTTTTTTTTTTTTTTTTTACAAATTATTTATATTTAATAGACTTAATGACTACTACAGTTTTCCGATTCTCAGGACCACGAGTAGCAGCCCTACTTTAAGCACTTTCATTGTATACCAGTGTATTTTTGTTGTTATTTTTAGTAAATGTATGTATATGTGGAGGTAATATGAGAAACCTATCAGAACAGTTGTTTCAATGAAAAGTAGTCTGAGAATAGTCTCTTCTAGGAACATGTTACAGTCGTCTACACATGGAGAGCGATCTAATAACACTGGCCATGTGGGTGCGTGGGTGCGTGTCTGCGTGTGTTTACATGTTGGTGGGGCTTTCTTTTCCTGGAACACGGTGTACTAACAGAACAGCGGTGTGCCTAAACAGGATGCCGTAATGTTTAAACGCACACGTGTCTTGAAACGTGAGATAATACCCACTGACAGCAGGCAGCACGAATGTTACAGTATTTATGACTGCATCCGGAATTAATGTGACCAAAGCTATAGTTCAGATGTTTATTTATCAGCCGCGCTGTCAGCATTACGGCACAGTTTGGCCTGCAGTAACCTTACAAAACGACAAAGCAATACTGTGCCCTGAGTTCAGCTGTGCAGGCGACACTTCCAAGTATAGTAGTCTTGTTTCCATGGTTCATTCTTTTTTCAAGTGTTGGCTTCATCATTGCATGACAAGGTCAAACTGATGATAAATCAGCAATACATTATCCAAGTAAGCTAAATAATGACTTCAAAGATACAATGTTTACAACCCTGATTGTTCGAATATGAGACAACCCGCTCACTGTCACATATAAGGTTTGACCAAGCAAACTTATCTCCTCTTCAGTTATTGTTTTATTTTTTTATTATCACCTCTTTTTTTTCCTTTTTAATTATTATTATTATTATATGTTATCGCTATTTTTATTATTCTTATTTCTATTCTTATTGTTTTTATCATTGTTGCTACTACTATGATTATTGTGTGTGTATGTATGTATGTATGTATGTATATATATATATATATATATGTATAATATATATATATATATATATATATATATTATTATTATTATTATTATTATTATTATTATAAGAAATTGTTAATTAATTAATTGTGTTTAACACAATTATCCAATTATGTCAGAAAAGTTCTAAAAAAAAAAGTTCATAAAATTGTTTTTTAAAAAGACACAGTGTCGAAATAATTTGTTACTTCTCTATTTTAGTTTTTACTTTCATTTGACATAACAAACTAAGTGTTTTTTTTTTTTTTTTAATTACTCCTGAGAAAACAAGACATTTGAATGTCTAACCTTTAGCTTCGGGGAGTTTTTGGTCATATTCAAACAAAACGATTGATTAAATCAGGAAACACAAGTTACCTGTGAGACAAACCTCAGGGCGAACAAAAACCCCGAGCACTTTAAAAATCGACTGAGGAAATACAGTCTTGTGATTGGCTGAAAATAGAAGGTGCGCCTCCTGTGGTGTGATCATAGACTGTGTAACAGGAAGTATATCTTAAGCTGAAGGGATGGAAGTAAACAAACTATTTAATCCAACTATATTTGTGTTATATCGATAAAAATAAATGATCAACAAACCATGATATGTGTTTCAGATCTTGTACTGGATTTAATGTGTGTTACCTGTTTCTTTGTACACCGTTTACCACACGGACTTGCTAAGTCAACGTCAGCTGATCAAGCTAATTTAGCAAAGATACTGGCAGAGCTCAGATAAAAACATCGAATGAGAACATTCAAGAGTCAGAAAGAAAAGTGGGCTTGAGCTTCACTTACTTTTTGTACGTTGAGAGATGAACAGCCGTGTAAGGAAACAACCGGAGACAAGAAGCCAGATTTCCTTTCCAAAATCCTCGAAGCCCTTCATTCTGGTAGATGCGAAGGAAACTTTGCCAGAACCCCTGCTTACAGTGAAAAGTCCCGACCTGACTCTTGATTTTAACAACCTCCAAAGGTGAAGTGACGGTTTTACTGAAAACCCCGGCGAACCCGGCGCACATAAAGCTTTGAGAACTCGTCAGTCTGTTGTCCTTTTTGACTGAGGCCATCACTGTTCGCCCCTTTCTCTGAACTCTCCACCTTCTGCAATGATTTCAGTTTTCTCCGAGAGACAGGAAAGGATTTGTTTGCGCAGGTTAGACATCTAAATATAGCGGACGAGGAGGTATCCGTCTCCTGCTCCTGTCCCGTCCAGCGGTGTAATGTGACAGGGCTGGAGGGAGGCTGGAGTGACGTCTCAAGTGAACTAGATGGCGCCAATTCACTTGGTTAAAACCTCAGAGCCATTCATGATCATTCACAGTTCACTTTCTTTAACCTAGATGTGTCATCATTCACAACGGGGGAGTGAACGGTCACGGTATTACTGAATTAAAAGTCCTTACAGCAACACCGACAAAATACTCAACATTAAGGTACTTATTTGATTTTGATTTGATGTCTTTATTTCGATCATATAAAAGTAAAATAGAAAAAAAAACATACAAGTAGAAAAGTAGAAATAGTTTAACAAAAGAAACAAAATCAATCAGTTCCATTAGCAAACACTAAAACATTTTACTTGCATGTGCGAAAAGAAGTAGGAAGAACTTAAAACTTATCTAATCCTTCCCCTTTATTCACTATTTTCTGGCATTATACTAGTGCACTCCCACAAGTCAAATCTTCATATATTATCTTCATATTTACACCTACAATCAAAAGTAAACTCCTCATGATTCTCAACACTTGTCTTCCTCCTTGTACCTCATGAAAATCATTTCTTTATACCTCTTCTTGAACTGGATTTTATTTTGACATTGCTGTAGCTCCATGTTGAGACTGTTCCACAGTTTTACACCACAGATTGAAATACAGAAACTTTTCCTTGTGGTCCGAACACTCAACAACTTCAATCTTAACTTCACTCTTAAGTTATAACCCCCCTCTTTTTCAAAGAACAATCTTTGAATATTTCCTGGCAAGAGATTTTTCCTTGACTTATACACAATTTGGGCAGTTTTCAAATCTACAAGGTCAAATAATTTCAATATTTTGGATTTGAGGAACAATGAATTTGAGTGTTCACGGAAATCAACATTGTGAACTATTCTGATGGCTCTTTACTGTAGTACTTACAATGCAGATGTGCTTCATCCAGTGTTGGATCATTAAATAGAGCTTATTAAACTATTTGATTATTACTAATGTATGAATGGGGATCAGATTTGTATCTGAGGTTTGGCTCAATATAGTCACCATCTTTAAACACATGGTTTAATTAAACAATTATATTTTATCAGTATACCAAAGCAAATGCTTAGATTAATTTAAGCTTTATAAATGTAGCCACTTACAAGAACATTATTTACCTTTGAGATGTAATTCAGTTGAAATTGAATCAAACTGAAATAGAAACCTTAAGAACAACTGCCTCAAGTTGTAATTTAATACAGTGGCTACTTATTTAATTAAGATATAAGATAAGCTATTCCTTTATCCATCCCAGGGACATTTAAATTGTTACAGCAGCATAGTGGATAGTGCAAAACAGTATAAAGGAAACAAGAGCATATACAATATTAATTATTCATATATATATATATATATAGAGAGAGAGAGAGAGAGAGAGAGAGAGAGAGAGAGAGAGAGAGAGAGAGAGAGAGAGAGAGAGAGAGAGATATGAATGAACTACTGTCTATGGATGTGAGTTAAACATAAATAAACAAAATCCTAATTTATAAATATACATTACATTTAATAAAGAAAGATGATCAGTGCTTCCAAAGTAGAAGTACAGTTAACCCAGATAAATGTTGAACAGGTTTATTTGATTTACTTGACAAAGTTTGCATTTACCTGTGGTTTCTTGCAGTTGATATCGCATTTTTATTCAACTGTGCATATATGAATTATGTTATTTTCATAAAACCATAAGAAACATTTAGACCCATGCATATTTACTGACGCTGCAGGGGTTTAATAGGGTTGCCAAACGCAACATGAGTCAAATCAACTACACTATAGGTCCCAGAAAATTTCCTCTGATAGTTAAATGTGCTTATGAAATACAGTTATGTGGAAAAAGTAGTTAAAGTTCATTCACCTTGTGGGATAATGCCTTATTGTTGGTAAAATATAAAATATTTCACTTTTATTTCAATATAGGCTGCCTAAAAAGCTGATGACTCAGAAGGCATTTAATAAAACTGAAACATGAAAACAATGTCATGAAACAAGTGCTTGTTTTATCCTTTTGACTCAATTAAATGAAAAGCAATGAAGTTTAACAAATGTTCAGTTAATCTGTTCCCTGTGTGTTCAGCTAGGTGGCGCCAGACTCCAACCTCTTAAATTGGTCTGTGGCAACTGGGGCTGAAATGATTTTAGTAACATCAACTCAAGCACAGACAAGATTTGGGTCACAAACTGCTCAAGTAAAGAAGTAAAGACTTAAATATTCGTATTTAAAGACTTTTATTATCACATTTTCATTTCTTCTTTATTTTTTAGGGTGGTTTATCCATTTTCAATAGAGAACTAGTCAGAATGTTATGACACTGATTTGATCATATAACAGTGTACCATTATCTTTCTGATTAGTGATGCTCTAAATGAGAAATAGGAGGTTAAAGGTTTTATTTTCAAGCATCGATAAATGTAATATACATCTTTGCTACTGTTTTTGTTTGTTGAAAGATCTGCAGTGACATTTCCATGAAGTTTCTGCACAAGCCAGGCTGAACAAGCATCACATAGTTTTTAATTGAACTAAAAGGAGAAACCCTGTCTGATTCGCTTCAAAGCTATATTTATCAGCAGGAGTTTATTGTTGCTGTCTCCGTCAGCACTATGTTTGTTTTCCTCTTGTCTCGGCCTACCAGGAGCGCCTCCCTTCCCTACCGGGCTGACAACCTGAGCTGCATGTGAGGAACCCACAGTCTGTCTGCGACTGGACCACTTGGCTACTTCACAAAGGCCTCATGGAATAACAGAGCCAGGCAGAGGAAATGACAGCCTGATTTCCTTCACTCCCTTCTCTGGCTGCCTGCTGGGGTAGAGCAGGGTGGGTCTCTATGAGAGTGTGTGTGTGAAAGTTGGCTTTCACTGAAAACTTAAGAACCAATCCAGAAGCTGTGATGTATGATACGATTCATTATGATATGAAATGGTACAACATGATACAATATGATTTAACACATAATATGATACAATACGATATGACACTTTAAAATTTGACAGGATACAACGGATACAATACAAAAGAATAGACACAACTTGATACATTGTGATGCAATCAGATACAACACAATGTAAGGACAATATAATACTTAATGATACGACACAACATGACATACTTAACGATATGACATGATATGACACAATATGATACGACACGACACGATACCGTACGATACCGTACGATACCGTACGATACCGTACGATAGTAAACGATACGATAACATACTAGACGACACGATACGATAGGATACATTTAATTGGCCTCTTGAGGGAATATTGTCACTATTGGGGTGGGGGTGGGGGGCGGCATTGTGTAACCAGTTAATCAGTGTAATTTTAAAGATATGGTGAGGGCCTGACAAATAGTGAGAAAGTCAGAAAATGTCACAGAGAAATGTCACTTTCTGCTCTTGAGGGGTATAAAGAAGCCCACTTTAAAGAGGCTTTGATCTCTCTGTCATACGTAACAGACAAGAGAATGGGATGTCGTTCTTTAAAGATAAGTGGCGTAACGCTGTTTCTTATCAATTAATGCTTCAGCAATCAAACAGAACAGCACGTAGAACCTGCTGCCACTCTGTCTCCTCTGCTGTCCTTCCTCTGCCCCTCACTTTGCCTCCTTACCCGCCTGTATGCATATAGAATACACATAGAGCCCTGCCCTCTTCCTGTATGTATGTAAACCCCCCTCCTCTCCTGAATGAGTGCTTCCTCCATGCAGCAGAACAGCGCGGGAGCAGCCTGTGTGCCTTTGTGTCTCCGGCACTGGCACGTAGCAGTAGGTGTAGGCTGGCTGAGGTATTGTCATTCTCTGGATGTCATGCGCAAGTCAACCCTTGATCTCCCACTTTGAAGTGCATTGCTGGAGGACCTGAGAGGGCAGACTGTGTATCCAGTGTGAACTCATGGCAGTCAGCAGAGGGCGCTGGGTACCAGAGAGGGCTGCCTGTCATCCTCACAGACTGGAGTAATAAAGGTCTCACCTCATTATCTAAGACAGTCACATCACAGGCTTGTGTTGGCCAGGAGGGGGAAGGTGAGGAAAGGGTGAAACAGGGGGGTGGGTGACACCAGAGTCTGTCTGCATGTCTCTTTTTTAAGGGTGGGGGGTGTACTGGTGAGAAAAATCCGGCAGAAGCACAATTCACTGTGGCACCATGTTCACACTTCAACCAGCAAGGCTCAACAAGGCCAAACTGCTGCACTCCCCGGCTCACTTCACAGGAGCAGGAGACTTGTTATGCAAAAGGAGCCTAATTCTGCATTAATGGTTTCTGTGATGGGTTAAACTGTGAAAGGTTGTCAGGGTTTGTTAGGAATAGTGAATGCAATTTTGCACCTCATTACAGGGATCAGGTTTTACTCCAACTAACGCTGAAACTACTGTTATCTCAGAGCTACAGACCAGTAAATGTGCCTCAGTAGAGTCTATTAAGTTTAAAACTCTGCTGTAAATGTGTAGCCCTAAGGAGGTAATTTGTGTAAGGATCCATTCAACTGCTGAAACATGATTTATTACACTAATGTTGGATGAATTTTTACCTCATTAGCTGTGACATTTTCGGAAGAGTTGAAAATAGATGTTGAAAAACAGCCCTAGGAGTATTAAAAAATCATGACAGTGTTTGGAAAAAAACATCAGTGATTCTTGAACAAAATGTTGCAAAAATGCCACAATGTTCCTTGCAGCTTCTGTTCTCCTCGTAAAAACTTAACAAGGAATGATGCATCACCCATTTAACCAGGATGTAGATGACCAGGAGGCCCATTGTCTGTGAGGATGCAGTGGAGAACTTCTGGCAGCTGGTGCCCCCTTATCTTTCCATGTACAGCCAATAAATCAATATCAAATCTAAGGAACAGGAAGCCAGATGGCCTTCCAACAACCCACGAGGCCGGGCTGCTCTCAGGGCCTCCTCGGCTACTGTGCCATCGGTGCATGCTGCAGCAGCATCAGCCCTTTGAAGACATACACATTCAGCAAGCAGCTCAATGAATGACTAAAGGGAACAAATAAGCTGTTACGACTCTCCTCAAATCAGTGTTTGTGTTTCCATCCACATCAAAGGCTGCAGTCTGTTTGATATGCGCCCCCCCCACACACACACCTTTATCCGAACCATGTACAGGTAGAGGGGAGGAGCAGGCCATTGAGGGGAGAGAGGGTCATGTGGTCGCTCCTCTTAGCCTCGGCTCGAGGGGAGTTGACCCAGACGAAGGGTCTGGTGATGTCTCTTGTTCCCCAGGGTGCTGTTGCCCCTTACACCTATCACCAGACAGATTATTTATTGGGCAGCCTATTGATTATGTGCTTTTAAGTTACAGTCACAGAAATTTGAAAGCAGGTATTCAAATCAAAAATAGGAGATATTTAAGATTCAAGTTACTACATCTTTAACAGAATAGAAGTGAGACGTGCAGTAACTGATGGAGGCCGAAGAGGTCAGTCACCTAAACACATCCCGACAGACTCATCCTAATTCCTGTGTAGGCCAGGGGTCAGGTTAAACAGTAGTTTGATTGAATGGCTGTTCACAGGCCGGTGTGAAATGCCAGCTCTATTGCAATGTGGGAGTTGGGAGGAGGGGGTTTCTCTGGCCTTTGTGTGGCCCACGGTCTTAGAGCACGGAGCCATTGTTAGAGGTTGACCAGCCAGCCCCTCAGACTCTCCTTTGCCCTGCTTTGTCTCGAGCAGCGTGACCATTTCCTTCATCCAGGTCAGGGCAGGGTCATGACTTTGGACACCAGTCTTCCCCTGTCTGTCTGCTCTCAGCCCGCATACTCATAAATGCATTCAACAGTGAGACAAATGCACAGATTTAGAAAATGCTGCCCTGTTAGAGCAGGTTGGAAAGCTTTTAGTAACTAAGAAGATCAAAGAAAAAACGTCAGGTGCAATACAATTTGACATAAGCCTGAAATCAATGCAAACATACAGCATTTAAAATAAAGGAATAATGTGAAATTCCAGTTATTTTTGTCTGTGTAGCTACTCAAATTAATCTATTATGTACAAGTCCAAGCAAATTTATGATCTATGTAATTTACACAGTGACAGATATCTCACTTGCACCTTTTTGCGAGTGTGTAAAACACACTACCACATGCTAAGGGCTGAGATAACTTCTTTACTACCCTGAAGTGTCCAGGTTATGCAACAGTGGAGGTTTTAGAAGAGCAAACTTCTTCTGTCCTGAAGCTGGACCTGTCTTATCATGGCCTGGCCATCACAGTGATAAGAAGAGGAAAGGCCAAAGGGCCATAAGGAACAGTGTGCAAGGCTCAGGTCAACAGTGTGAGGAGGGAGGGAGGGAGGACAAGAATATTATCTGATAAGAATCACTGGGGTCTTTTGATCTGCAAGGGGGCTGATCCTGGGCTACAGGGTGTCATGCTGGGGGGACGAGCAGAACGACACGGCAGGTACAAACAAGCGAGCCCTTGAAGATCATCTGGGGCTAGGCATATTTACCCAGGGAAGACTGGACAGAGTCTCCTGATGCACAAACATACAAGTATGTTGTCATGGGGATCTCACACTGAGCAGCAAGTTTAGATGCAAATTGTAACTAAAATGCATAAATAATGCTTCTTTTGGAACTGCCCAGACACCTACTGAGTAATAATAAAAATCAAAAACAATGATTGTTTTTAGAAAGCTGCATGGAACCATGAACGGGCAAAATTTAGATAGGTAGAGCTTGAATGTGGCAGTGTTTTCTTGTGGTTTTGTCTCATAAGTCACTGATTAAAAGTTGTCATGTGGAGGCCAGACAGGACCTGAGGCTGCAGTACAAGCTGTGGCCCGAGCCAAATGCCTCACCGCTGTATCGCCCAGAGGAAGACGGAGGAGGGTTCTTCTTTTTCTTTGCCTGTAGCAGCCAGAGGGGGGTTAACAGGCTGTTGCAGAGTTAAAAGTGTCCTTGGTTTCCCCTTAACAACAGATAAAACAAAAGAGCAGATACACGTGCATGTGTATCTAAGCCCTTTTACAAAACAAGGCAGACTGAGATGTCAAACTTTGAAGGACACGTTTGATGATATTCTGTCATTTTTTTCCACCAAATTCCATACAGTATCAAAGAATCAACAGGAGTTGCAGTCGTAGACTAAAGCCTCATATGGCTTACTCCTTTGTGAAACAGATTTCAGCTCCTCAAAAATCCATCAAAAACACATAAATGCGCCACACTGTCACATTCACTGATAACATATGAGTTGAAGGCCTTGTGGTTTATATGAATCAAACCAGCAAACGCCTCCCTTTAGTACATTCTCACAGCTGAAAACAGTCCATGTCAAACACACTATTTCCCGTACGCTATAAACTTCAACAGCTGGCAAAGGAAACTGTGGTGGTTCTAATGTCAAAATGTTGTTAAAATCAAATTTGTGACTAGTTTTAAGACCTTCATTGCAGTGTAAACAAGAGGGCTTGAGAGAGAGAGAATGCATTTGAGAGACTGGAGAAACTGTCTGATATATTTGGATTTTGGTCTTTGTTTTTTCAAGGAAATCATATCACTAAATAGCCACTGAGCTCAACTGTTCACATTAAGGCAACTCATTGACAACAAGCTATCAGCAACCTGTTACATCCAGGCTCCAATTAAAAGAATTAAGATGTAAGAGGCCTTCATTATCAGCTCTGTCAGAAGGACATCAAAGGACGAGCCAGAGTGAGAGTGCAGCTGCCCTGACGGTGTGAGTTTCTCCTCTCTCTCACTCCAGAGGAACTTGTTTGTGTTGAGGATGTTTACTGATCCCAGGAAAGACAAACAGCCTCATTCTTGTTTGTAGGTAACTGGCTCAAACACAGAGTTGTGGGTCAGTTCTGTGTGTGTGTGTGTGTGTGTGTGTGTGTGTGTGTGTGTGTGTGTGTGTGTGTGTATGTGTGTGTGTGTGTGTGTGTGTGTGTGTGTGTGTGTGTGTGTGTGTGTGTGTGTTGTGTTTGTGTGTGTGTGTGCGTGCGTGCGTACGTGCGTGTATGTGCGAGAGAGACAGAGCCACAGGATGTACTGTATTGTTAGGTCAGTGTTTATCTTGTCTGTTTTCACTTCACTTCCAAGTTTCCCGCCAGAGGCTCAACAAATTACTGGACAAAAAGTATTTGCAAAACAAAATAAAGGGGGGGCAGTTGCACAAACCAGACGTCTGCGAAATATCTTACACAGCTGCAAAATTTGTAATGATAAAAATGTTGTAACCTTAAACTAACTAACTTTGTGCTTAATTACAGCAGAACATTTAGAAATCAGTCAACATTTTTTGATCAATTTAACAGCAGCTCAGGTTTCATACCTCAACCAAACACATGGTGTCACTCTTTCTATGCTTAGAGTCAACGGGGAGCACAGCTCACATATCAGACTCTATCATGCAGTCAGGATGCTGTAAATTAGCAAACTTCGTCCATGCCTGACAGCTCAAAGTGTCTCCATGACATGAAAGTGCTCTAAGTGATTTGTTTTGAGAATGTAAAAGGAGTTTGAAGGTCTGTGGCTTATTTTTTGTATCTAATCTGGATTAAAATGGTGAGATAAGGGATGATGTACATTATACTTACGTTTTTCCTTATCTGAATACAGATAAAATAACCTGTAAGACAAAATGTGAAATTTGGGTTATTTATAAAAAAAAGAAATATCTTCATGTGACAGCATTCAAGCTGAATTTAAGAACCTCAGACTATCAGGCCATAAAATTAAACTTTAAATAATTTTTAGGCCAACGTTTGGTACCAGGTGTGGCAGATTTCTCTTCATCAGCAAGTCTGGCTCTGCTCAAGGTTTCTGTTGGTAAAAAATGAACTTCCTATTCAACAAATGTTGCTTTAATGATAGCTCATCGAGTACTCATGTGGAAAATTTCATTAGAAAGACAACAGTCATAACCGTCTCTGTTTGTAAAGTGTCATGAGATAACTTTCATCACTGGGCAGTATATAAGAAAGAAGATGATTCATTTATAAAATTGATTTCCTTTTAATTAAGCCTAAGGAAAGGAAAGACAGAGGCGAGGGAAGAAAGTTGGTTTAGATGTGAGAAAATGACTGTACATTACAAATAATCACACCCCCGTCAATCCTGTGATTCAGTGGATACCAAAACTTTACTTCCTGTCTGTCTTGAGAAAAACAGACCAATTGACATCCGTACTGCCACACTGGAGCGTCTCATTCCATGAGCTTGTATCAGCAAATGTCACTTCGTGTTGAGGTTTTCTACCACAGCTATAAATCGTGGGGGAAACAGGCCTTCACAGAGAGTTTTATGGCACAGAGACTTCCCTTCCATTCTGCAGGGGGTCATGCTGCTTTACACCGTGTGCTCATGTTTCCCACTCCTTTCTACTGGCACAGGCACAAAAGTAGAGATATTCTATTCAGCATCAGCCAGGCATACACAGACAGATGTTTTGATAAGACAGGAAATTTGGAATGTGGGCTTGTCTTAAGCAGAGGGTGCTGATGTAAGCATCTTTGATAGCTTTCATATGAATGACTACAGAGATGGGCTTTGGGCCATTTTTCAGACAGTTACCTCACGCAGTTGAGAATAGCCACTGTTCCAGCAATCAAGCATCAATCCAATTAGTAAATGGCCTGGTGTATTAACTTCTAGTGAGGCCCTGCTGTGGAGAGTCCATGTATCAGAATCTAGTTTAAAAGCTCCTTATTCTGTGTGGGTACATGAACACATATGTGGCTATGCCTATGTGTGGGCATGGCTGGGTTTATGTATGTATGCAGGCTGATGGGTGAGTGTAGGTATGTGTATAGGTCCGTGAATGTATGTACAAATATACCTTTTCTTCTCAACATTAGGTACACTGTGGTGTTTGTATTTCATACGAATACTCATGGGAAGGTGTCTATGTATATTTATGTAAGTATACAGTTCTCTTAATGTATAAATTATGAAAGAAGAGGACTGAGTTGGGTTTGGAGGGGGGAGGGAGGGGAGAAAATGTTATATTTTTTGACTGTACCTTTGTAATGTACCGCTTTTTTCTGAAAATAAAAAAGTTGAAACAAAAAAAACAACTCCTTATTTCCACCTTTATGTCCCTGGGCTCAGAAAGCACTCTATCATTTTTTGTCATTAAAGTTTTTATTAACTTTTCAATGTTTTACAAATAAAACAATAATGAAAAGAAAGAACAAAATGAAACAGAAATGCAAAGTACTGGGATACATTGCACAGGCCAGACAGACAATCACAAACATAGGATAAAGGATACATATACAGACAGGACATCCGTTCAAAGAGATAACTAGAAATGGAAAGTGACTGGAATAATACAGTGTAGCAATAGTTATACAGGAGATCCAGATACTATTGGGATCTGCACAGTGTCTTGGTCAGTTTAGAAAGCACTCTATCATTGAAGAAATGGTCAAAGTGGGTAAACATGGAACTAGAGCCTCAAGCTAGTCCCCTGTGTGATGGAATTCAGCAACAAACTGGACACTGGACACTGGACACAGAAGACTCAGGAGACTCTGACAGCTTACGTTGAAATAGTTTATGTAGAACTTGGCCACATGCGGCCCGAAAGCAACTGTAATGTAAAATTTAAAGAAGCAGTATTTCAGCATAGGTTTAGTTTAAGTACTGCTCTTTTATTGTGTTTATGCCCTTTTGGATGTGGCAATACGTTAATAAACATCCAGTGTGTTTGTTATCTTATCTATTTGGTTTTCTTTTAAATGGTTAACTTTGCTCACTTTCTGCTAAAAATGTCCTGCCCAGCTCATGTCCTTAGTCTGAAAATCTGTCCCGACCAAATATTTAATTGAATAGCCCTGCCCTACAGGTTATTGGTCATTAATCCAACTCTAATGCACAGACCTCGAAAAACTACGATACATGAGAAAAAAGTATGAATGAAATTAATTCTGAACTGCTTTTGTATGATGTGGTACTTCACTTAAAGACTTAAACTGAAACAAATAGAACATTTTTTTTTAAAGTAAAAAGTATTAGTAACCTACTAGTATTATCAAATAAGTAAACATACAGTGCAGGCACTGTTTATGTTGTAAATGTGTAAAATAAATGTAATCAACATTTAAGTCAACAAATTGTTTTTGTTGGCTTTTGCTGCATATTTGTGGAAATTATGTTTTCTTTGGACAGCAGGTTATATTTCTGATTGCTTCATATGTCAAGTTTATACTGCAGCTGTCTGATGTCCACATTTGTTGCTTTAGTTCTGGCCTGAAGGCTTTAAATACATTTTCCTGATAATACTCGCGTATGATTTTTATTTAATCATCTAACGTGTAATGGAATGAAGTATTTTCATTTTAATTGAGTACATGATCTAAGTGCTCTCTAAAGAAGTGCCACATTATGCTTTAAAGGGAAAAGAGAGTTTCTATTTTTGAGTTTTTGATGTTAGTCTGCAAGACAATAAGGTTAAAAGCTACTTTATTGTAGATCGTACCACTGTTATTGTCAAATGTGACACAGAAAAACAACACTGCCTTCACTGGTAGCACTTTACAGTTAGGATACAAAGAATTACAGCCATCTCTGGGTAATGCATGTGTTATGATGACTTTATGCATGAAATGAATGCAAGTATAATGGGTTCACACTCAATATTTAACAATAAAGATTGTATGACTTTATGTGATAAGTTCACCTAAGGTCATACAACTGGATCCAGGCTGGATTCAAGTTCATCACAATTTATTCCTGACCATGTAGCCTATTTACTCTGCCTCTCTGAAAATGTGCTTTTCTCTTAACATGAGTTTTAGTTTTTCTCAAACTGGTTTTCTGATGCAAACATTTGTTTGATAAGTTGAACTGGCTTAGAAAAATCACATGAATACGTTTTACCAAAACTGAAATTGAGCAAAGTTGAAGATTATGAACATCCCTGCCTACAAAAGCATTGCCTGACAGGCTATATGATGTGCTCTTATACCACCACGTGTCACCCCTCTGTACATATCTACTGTCATAGGGCAGTGCTGTGTGTATGTGTGTGTGTGCAGCACACTGTGTACACCTGCATGCTCTCCTTCCTGTGCTGTTGGACGGCTCCTGGCGTACTAACTCGAAACTGGGAAAGTCGCCCAGCCCTCCGCCTGTGGGTTGAACTACACCTGGGACAGCGGGCTGATATCATTCAACGACAGCAATGCGGTAGAAAGAAATGTGAAGAAACCTCGGCGGTGTGTACGGTGTGTCCAGGATCTAGGCTGTTTCAAATTAGTCTTTCTCTGACTTCACAAGGGGTCTCTTTGTTTTAGCCACTAGCTCTACGTTAGCAGCTTCCGGAAAATAACCTCCACACAGGTAAGGCGAGTTTCGGTGTCGACTTGGGCAAATTATGCTCGTTTGCGTAAACAGACTACAATCAAAGCTGTTTCAGGCTTTTATCTTCGCACCAAGCCTTCGTTTGATGGTGAAAATGTACACGTATGAGAGCTTATATCCAGTCTGTGACATTAAAGTGAGTTTACATGCTCAAGGTGTGCAGCAGCGCTTTCTCAGAAGGTCTTTTTTTTTTTGCTTGAAGTGAAGCCATGATGCCTGTGCTAACCATGATAATGTTAGAGTCCATGTGACTGCTACATATGAAGCGCAACTTTTATTACCTCCTCTGTCATTTGGATCTGTCACATTAGGAGCAAACCAACAGCCATACACTGACAAGAGGGGGGGCAGTGAGTTATTTATGGTCCCAGTGACAACACACTCATCCAGGGAGGGCTGCGGAGTGATTGCATATGCCCTTGTTACTGTTGATGAGCAGCTTTTTAATGTGCAAACGGTGACAGTGGAGTGCTCCTCTAAGATACAATATGACTGGATTGACACAGAGTTTTTCTATTTTGAAATAGATGAACAAGAACTATGAAGTTCAGTGATACTTGTTCCTCCCACTCCTTTTCCACATTTAAGAACTAAACATGTTTTTATTTCTTCAGATTCTGGTTACATATCTGATTTAAGATTCAACCAACAAAATGTGATCAGTTTATTTATTAGTTAAAGGTGCTGTTGGTAGGAATGGTGTCAAAAATGTTACTTTTTTCTGCTGGGTTTGGAGAAAAGGTCATAATGCCCATCGGTACTTATCGATAAGTAAAGTAATTTGACACTATCGCAAAATCTCTGTGTTTTCCAATGCCTATGTATAAAGCAATGTTATTAATCCCTCTTGTTCACGTTATGATGGACCAATCATAGCTAATCTCCAATCCTCTGTCCTGATTGGTTAAGGGACGGCCC
Source organism: Notolabrus celidotus (assembly GCF_009762535.1). Taxonomy (NCBI): domain Eukaryota; kingdom Metazoa; phylum Chordata; class Actinopteri; order Labriformes; family Labridae; genus Notolabrus; species Notolabrus celidotus. The sequence goes on from NC_048279.1 coordinate 22,428,176, forward strand.
CTACTATGTCCTCCGATTGGTTATGAGTCCGGCACTATCATGACTGCACAAACCGATCTGTGTTGGGGGGTTTAGAGGAAATCAGGTAGGGAGGGATAGTGTTGACATTCAAAGTCCCTCTCTCTGAACAGTTGTTTACTCTATGACTACCAACAGCAGCTTTAAGAACTAAACATTTTTTTATTTCTTCAGATTCTGGTTACTGATCTGATTTAAGATTCAACCAACAAAATGTGATCAGTATATTTATTAGATAATGTGACCAACCATATAGGAGTGTTTGCCTCTGTTGAAGTCGTATGTCTACTCAGAGAGCCAAAACGGATTAATAATTAGTGTAAATAGTTAGCAAGAGTCAAAGATAAATAATTGAAGGTGTTAGCTTAAGTTTTAGGTAACAATTCAAACAATATGCTCAAACTAAGGGTTTTTAAAGTTAAAGGTCAAGCCATAGTAATGGGTATAAAGTTGAAATAATAAGCATACTCTAAAGATAAGGTTAAAAGTGTTTGAATAAAGTGCTAAGTAAGTGTTGAAATACACATCTAGAAGTAACATAAACAGTAAAACTAGTTAGCGAAAGTGATAGCTTCATTATCAATGGTAAAACAGATGAAAATGTTGCAATAATCGCTCAACAGTTGAAAAAGGAAATGAATTGCTAAATGATAAAAAAAAAAGTTAAATTGCTGGCAAAACAGTTCAAAATAATTATAATTACAGAAATAGTTAACTTAAGTAACAACAAATCAGCATAAAGTTAGCCATATAAATTGCTTTAGCTAATAAACCTTCAGACATTAATCGCTAAAGCTTGAGATAGAAACCAAAGCAAATGCAGAACGGTTGAAAACGTTAGCTAAAATAATGGCTACAAAGTTGAAATGGTTTACCAAAGTAGTGGCCAAAGTTTTGTAATAGCAAGCTAAACGGTTAAAAGAGTGAGGTTAGCTAACAGCTACATGGTGGAAACAGTTCTAGGTAAACAGTTAGTTTTTAGCTGAAGTGAACATTTAGCAGTTGAAATACTTATCTAGAGTAATTATTTGTAACATTAATTTATACTTAAGAAAAAACCCTTATAGATATTTGAGTTGAATGAAAAAATATAACACTATTAATTCTGCTCAGTCAGTGCTGTTAAAGATTTCTAACATGATGGGTGAGTGTTGGGGAATGGAACCTCAGGCCAAAAATGTAGGGTACAAATTTATACTGATTAAACGGGATGGATGTTACATTTTCTCTACTGTCGCAGAACTCAACTTTATAAATATGGCTATATTGTTTCATTCCTTCACTTTGAGTTACTGGAAGCTAAGGACTGAAGTCAATCTTTTATCTCAGGTCAAGATTAAAAAGTGACATGAATGCTAAATTTAGCCTAATTTAGTGTGGTTATTTACAGCTACACAGTCACTTCAAATGATTAGTCTTCAAAAGAGCTACTTTTGTACCTCTGTTTGATGAAGGTATTTTTGTATTTAGGCCATGTCTGCAGTTGCTGCAGCAAGCAACTACACAGACAAAAAGTTTAAGCCTTTAGGCTGAATTATAGAACAGAGGTGCAAAAATACAGCAGTCAAAGGGAGACGATGTGAAGGCTGAAATATCCAGATCCAAGGCAGCCATTTTTAGACATTATCCATTTTGAGATCAATCAAACTTTAGCTGAGTAATGCCACTAATTTCTGTTGAATCAGTGAGTGACGTACAATGTAGGAACATGTGCTGAAGGCTTTTGTTCATGAACTTACTGTCACCTTCTTCACTCATACTGTACACAAAGGGTGTTAGGTTAACACCATGGTTGGTGTTTGTTTGGTATGTGTAGGGCAGGCAGTGAGTTGTACAGTAATAAGAGGCCATGTGAGTGTAAGTTTAATTGTGATGTGTGACATGAAGGCATGACACTGGCACCATACCACATGTTTGTCTTTGTAGTGAGGCTTGGGATTATAATTCACTTGTTTGTAATATAGCATAAACCAAGAAGACGAGGAGTATAGAATACTTTGGGGGAACAGTCTCTCAGAAGGCTTGCGTTAATTATTATTCCCTGGATATTATTGAGCAATGCAAATCTTGGCCATTATATTCAAAGCAGGAGGACTTTGCATGTTGTTGCTATAGCAGTTACATAATGTGCAAGCAGTGTTTGGATAGCTTGTATTCCACTGTTAAGAGACTGGAGCTGGTAAAGGAAATGTGTAATTGATGCAGCCATAAAAGTATACACTTAAACGTGTCGAGCTCTTTACTCCACTATGTCATACTCAGACTGATGACTAAGACTCATTCAACTTCTGGTTAGGAACTTGATTCATTTTCCATTTCATGTGGATCAAGAATGTATTAATTAATTCTATTGGTAAAACCAGACATTGGTGTAAGGTAGACATGACACACCTCCTGTCTCGTGTACAGGAGATATTGTGAGTCTAACGCTGCCTCACCTGAGGGTGTGGCAGCACATGTGACTCACTCATACGGACCATCAAAGCGAGTGATTCGGCTCAGCTTTGAAGGAACGTCGCCAACTTTGCCGGTAATCCTCTGGGAGACTGGAGAACACTGTAGGACCACAGACAAGCTCAGACTGTCACATGATCATGAGGCATTTGATTTGGATAAGCATTCCTCATTAAGCCTTGTCGTATTGAACAGATGTGCTTTGTTAAATAATGGGATTTCTGTGATGAAATAACTAACTCTAGTGCAGGCTTAGGTCTGGTCTTACTACATATCTGTGAAATTGTACTTATACTACATAAATGATTATATAAAGAAACTCAAGACTTGATGACTTTCATTTGAATTGTAGATAAATGTAAAGAAAACTTCTTTGTTTTGTAGATTCAGAGTTCAGATCAGATTAGTCTGAAAAAGTGAAAGTGTCCCAAATCACATGGTAATCTCCTTTGATTGGCCATTTGCTCAGATCAACAATCCAATAAAATGCTTTATTTATTTTAGAGATGAAACTGAGAGTTAATTTCATCATAGTCAACTATTTTGCATTGATAGAAATAGATGTATGTTTGGCGGCTGTGGCTCGGTGGTAGTGGGTTGTCTTTCAATCAGAAAGATGGTTTGATCCCGGCTCCTGCAAGTCCCATGCCAAAATGTCCAAGGCACTGAACCCCAAATTGATCCCGATTGCTTGACCAGAGGCATGTGAATGCATATGATGGATTAGTTACTGATGAGCCATTTACATGGCATCATCTGCCATCAGAACGTAGTGTGGATGGGTTAATGTGAAATGTAGTGTAAAGCTGCTTTGAATATTCAGAGAACTAAGAACGTTCTGTATAACGCACCATGACTCACATTTAAAAAAACTGCCAATACCAATCTGTTTATTGACTTATTATATTGACAAATCCTTTCTGCACTATATATTTTTTACCTTTTACTACAACTATATTTTGTCACGTCTCCATTTCACGTGGAGGATTGGGAGAAAGACGAGCACCTTTATTGATGTTTTGGTGTGTCCTTGAGAAACACAAAGATATATGGCTGTGTCAGTGTTGTTATGGAAGACGATGAAAGATAGTTACAGTGCCAGCAGTAACCTTCAGACACATTAATCAGGAGGGTCAAGGGGTCACTGTGGAGCTTCCTTCGAGGTTGACCTCTGGTGTAATGAACACGTGACATCGCCTTGGAAAAATGTTCACCCGGTGCATAATGGTATTTCATTTAAGCCATTCACCAATGAATGGTTTATGATATTGATTTAAAAAAACTCAATATACATTATTGTTAATAACACTATGTTTGATTATAAAGAAGTACAAAACAACCAAAATGTGTCTTAAAAATGAATACAAACAGCATGTTAAAGGGATAGTTTTGTTTTTTTGAGTGGGGTCGTAGGAGGTAACTAAATGTGTTACCCACAGAGGATGCTGGTCAGCTCTGCCCCTTGTTGAGACACCAGCCAGAGAAGTAGAAAAGAAGAATCAACTAAGGAAGAATAAACGATTTAACATCTTCATCTTTGTCAGTTGCCAATAGAATTACTAGTCGGTTAAATAAATGATCAATATAAACCAATCGGCAACCTCTGGTCGAAAAATATGAATCCAATGCGGAAGTGCTAAAACCTGCAGTTCATTGAGGATCAGCTTGAGGCTGGCTCCGGAAGTACAGGAAACCACATACACACCAACTCAAAACAGACGATCTTTACAGCAGAAATAAACATTCCTCATTTCTCGATCAGCACACACTGTACGGGGGGTGAATTTTTTTCTAACGCGGCAATTTCGAAGATATTTAGATTATGAGTCTTCCAATGAGAGGTACAGCTGACTTGACTGACAGGCGGGAACACTGTAGCTGTTGGCTAGGAGGCTCAAACCCCGCCTCTCTATGTCACAATCGCTCGACAGCAGCAATATGGCTGCCGCCGATTGGCCTCAAAACAGAGCTTCAGAAACAGATGGGTGGCGTCACGGATACTACGTCCATATTTTATACAGTCCATGATATTAACCAAAGCAACTAGCCCTCAGTACAGCCCATCTGTTTCTGAAGAGCTGTTTTGAAGCCAATCGTCGGCAGCAGCCATATTGCTTCTGTCGAGCCAGTGTGACGTAAAGACCCGGAGTTTGAGCCTCCTAGTCAACAGCTACAATGTTCCCACAGTCAGCTGTGCCTCTCATTGGAAGACTTGTAATCTCAATATCTTTGAAATTGCCACGTTAGAAAAAAATTCACCCCCCTCACAGTGAGAGCACATCGAGAAATGAGCTATTCAGACTCCTTTCGTCTTTTGTACCAGGCTGTAAACATGTTTATTTCTGCTGTAAAGATCGGCTTTTTCCCATTCATGTGTATGTGACTTCCGGTACTTCCAGAGACAGCCTCAAGCGGATCCTTGATGAACTGCAGCATTTAACACTTCCGCATTGGACAATATTTTTAGACCGGAGGTTGCCGCTTGGTACAGCCACAATACGGTAATGCTCTACTACCCGTATGTGAACAAGCACTGATGACATTTCGCAGCAAGGTGCACTTTGTCAGTGGTTTGATATAGTAAATGGAAATAAAGTTTCATAAAGGCTGTGTGTTGTTAAACTATCATATAACCAGCACAGGCATAGACGGTAATATGCAAAGGGGACTGGAGGCTGGTGGTGCTAGCTCTTCTAGAGTTAGCCACATTCGACAGATCAATCTGGCGCTGTGATCCCATTTATCTTTGTTAAATAAATTGTGCTCAGTATTTATTGTTGCCAGAATGTTTTCTGACCATCTAGAGTGTTTGATTAGTCAGGATTTAAATTTCAATCCAAACTACTAGGAAATTAGTCCCTTCAGAAAGCCTCCAACTGCTACAGATGGGGTCAACTCTACCATAGCTAATTATAAGAAACTCTGACTGAAACACTGATGCTGGAGTAAGTGTACGCTCTATTTACAAGAAATTTTGGATCATTGGGCCTCATTCACTAAAAAATGCGTAGAAATGTTCTTACTCTGCGCATAAAATAAGTGCATATGCAAAATCACCATCGGATTCATGACACTTGCGTACCAGTCAATTTTGTTCCCGCCACCTTGCGTATATTAGTGAATCAGAGTAATTCTAAATTCAAGGCGCGTGCCCGCAACCTGCAATCAGCATACTACAACTTCCCAATTCATCCATATAAGGACATCTGGGAGCCTGGGTTTCTTACTGAGGCTGTTACAACTGTGTCTCCTGAGGTTCGCACCGTGGCTCAGTTTACGAAAAAATGGTTTAATATTAAAGTGGACGCAAAAAAAAGGACGAGCAAAACAGAAAAAATGAAGGAAACTGGAGGAGGACAAGGGCCACCTGATCTGACAGTTCAGGATGAAAGAATGCCTGCGATTATTGGAGACTTTTTGCTGTTCTCCTGGACGAGACAAATACATGTTCTTAGCTAGCATAGTAAATGATACAAAGTAATACCAGCAGAAATCTTAAATCGATAAAATAAAACTAATATCTTTAACTGGAAACCAATACTTTGTGAAAACTAAAAAAAAAAATTGTTTTTTAATTGATTTGGCAAAAACAGTTTTTAACAACAAGATGTATTAGTTCAGCTTCAAGTCATAGCACTATAGTCAAAGCACAGCTTTCAAGTAGAATTTAAAGGATTTGTTTGCCTCTATGTCTAACCAACCAGTAGAAATCCCTTTTTATGAACCTGTGGACCAATAAAAGACATTCCTTCCTAGACCTCAGTGAGACCTGAGTGCTCTCTGTGGCGAGCCACAACTCCCAGCTAGTGTATATCCCTTTATCGTATAGCAAAGAATACACCTAAACAGTTGTTAACAGATGAGTTAAAAATTTAACAGTGGGTTTTTATACAAAGGAATTACGTTGTGCTCATTTCAGTGTGTCGGCAGAGTGTATATAATGTATGTGTATCTGCATGTTTATTTCTCAATTCACATTGCTCAACTGGGTCATGTGATTTCCAAATAAGTGGAGCACAGCCTGGTTTCTACTGTGCGTCCCTCTCCTGTGCTACAGGATCCATGACCCCTATCCATTACAGGACGAGGTATCATTGTACAAAGCAAAGACAAAGACTGAAAGAAGGGCCCGTGTGACCTCAGCCACTGTGCATGTATGTGGAAAGATGTTTGCACACATATTTGTGGTCGCTCTTGTGTGTTTGCCATCAGTCATTCAGCTACTGAGAGTACTTTACCTGTGGTAATGCAGCATCAGCAGACACACACACACACACACACACACACACACACACACACACACACACACACACACACACACACACACACACACACACACACACACACACACACACACACACTGGTGTTGACAGAGGCAGAGGGAACACTTTCCTCTCACTCTGCCTAGTTACACCAATTCCCCCCTGCATTCCTCACACCGGTGCAGTCAGAGCCCATACACATCTACGCTCATGCACACAAATATGTCCACACACACACACACACACGCACACACACATACACTACTCTAACGGTGTGCTGCTAGAGAGGCAGAGCTCTGGTTTCATTCAGGCTTCAGGCAGCTGAGAGGTTAGAGTCTCGTATTTGCGTGCAGCAGCTACTGGGCTCTTGACAACAAAGATATCATCTCGGGTGAGTCGCTTCAAGGCAGTAACACAGAAGATAAAGACATGTTTGTGTCTGAAATCTGGACTGAGGTCATAGAGAGAAGGCAGCTGAAGGTAGAGAGTTTATTGTGGTGGGTTATGTTTTCATTTTCCCATGCAGTAATTTCCCGTAAAATGTTTTTTCTGTACATTGTAACGTGGAATTTGGAGTTGTGCTGTGCATTTCTGTCCTACCTCATGCCTGAAATGTTTTTCAGTTTTGAGCTCAAGTCTCATCGGTTGAGCCATTATCTTCAGCTTTATGGCACTTTTCCTCCTAACCATGATGAGAAAATAACAAATGTTCACCCTTTACTTTTTCAGACATCTACAACAGTTGTTTTTATCTTATGAGCTAGCTTTTAAAAGCTCTAAATCAATGTATTAGTTGTAACTTATGTCAGTTTATTTTATGTGTTTATTCAGATATGTGGAGTACCTGGAAAAACATTTTAGAAGGAATGTGTTTCTAATCAGCGCTCTCCTATGAGAAGGAATTAAAGGAGATTAGCAGCTGCACAAAGGGATGGAGACTACTGCCGATTGGGTGCTCGGGGTCATTAGTGATGGGGGTTGTATTTCTGCCCAGTTCATTCAAAACTCTTATTCTCGTGCAGTGCCATGTCTTTGTTCCTCCCCATTAGCAGGGGTTTGACTTAAGTCCGTTTTCTCGTGCCTCATTTCACAGAGTTTAGCCCCTCTCAGTGTGCAGCATGGTGACTTTTAGCTGAGATGAGAATTCCTTTTGTCCCTCAGGAAACTAGCTGAGAGGAAGCAGCTGCGGCTTGCTGCCATATTGCTGCTGCTCTGTGGATTTGTCATTTCCTGTAGAGCTGGCTGGTATGAGTAGAAATAGTCCAACTTGTGCAGGAGTCCTGACTGTGTTTTTCCTCTCTCAACAGAAAATCAAAATGAAGACTTGGAGATAACATTTTTCAAACTGGATCATCGTGCCACCTTCACAGTGTAAATGGATTTTAGCTTTGGATGCAGATGCAGTTTTTGAGGAGATAGGAGGACACAGATCTCTCTACATAATTTGGACTGAGCTTCCTCAGCCAATGGCTACAACTGAAACCAAAGTCGCCGGCAGTAGTTGCACTGCTGGCCTGTCATGGGCTCGGGTATGTAAGGAGTGCGGTCAGCAACACGATGGCCAGGAGAGCCACCTGTACGAGTACCAGGACGATGTGGACGATGAACTGGTTTGCCACATCTGTCTGCAGCCGCTCCTCAAACCTATGGACACCCCTTGTGGACACACGTACTGCTTTCACTGTCTGAGCAACTTCTTGAAAGAGCAGGACTTCTGCCCTGTGGACCGCCAGCGGCTGCAGCTGCATCAATGCCGGCCCTCCAGCCTGCTGGTCAGGAACCTGCTGGACAAGCTGACTGTGATGTGCCCCCACTCTTCAGAGTGTCAGCACCAGATGCAGCGCTGTGAGCTGCAGCCTCACCTGCATAACAGGTAGGACTCTGAATGGTATGCTGGCTGGCAGGTTCAGAAGGCAATAATGCAAGGCCTCTAGCTGGCTATGTCCCCTTAAAATATGAGGTTTTCACGTAACATTGCAGCCACACTGTTTAACAGAATCCCATGTCAAGTTGCTTCTTTTAAACAAAGTACAATGCAGAGATCTTCACTTGTAACAGACTGACTTTGAAGGCAGAGCACGTATGATGTAAGAGCAGGGGAAACAGTGCAGCAGGATAGCTGTAGTTGTGGATTTCATCAATTTGTCAAGAGACAGTGGAAGGATTTTAAAAGGGATTCAAAGGAATGAAGGCAAGGGTTCATATGGAGACCAAGACATGCCAGGGATAACTCAGAATATGCCTGAAGAGTTGGAGTGTAGTAGTGAGGTGATGGATGACAGTGAGCACTGAATAATAATCCACAGCAACACAACTACGAAAGAAAACAAACTGTGATAGTCACTGAAAACCAATCCAACAAAGCTGTGATGTTTTTTAGCATCTTTAAAGATCATGTTTTGTTTTTAATTTGTAATATGTGAAACTGACCACTCACAGCTGGCTAGTAACTTTAATACATGTGGTATCTTCTTCAAACTCTTCACAAAAATGAGAAGTTACTCTAAAATGTTGTAAAAGGAACCACACCTATACCAACACGTGTACAATACATGACCCTGCATAGGTGTAACTGGACTTAAAGTGAGTTTAGTCAGAACAAAACAATTCTGACTATTTCTCAGGAATGTAAATGAGCTGCTTTAAGAATAGAGTGCTCCTCCTAAGAGTGTGTTTATGTTCGTGGAACTGTGGGGTTTATTTCTAGTAACAATGAACACACACTTGTAATTATTGAGGTGCAAATGGTCTTGTTTTTTACATGGACATTGAGGTGCTTATCATCCTGCTGGCCAGCCATGACACAGCCAGTTGTGGGAGGCAGATTATCCTGCTGCAGCCTCACTGTGCAAACAAAGAGGAGACAAAGTTCAGGCAAGAGGACCAAGCAGCAGCTCCAGCACTGTTACTGACTTAATCAGACTGAACCTCTGTCAACCAGACACCCTGCAATGCAGAGAAAATGTCCACTAAACTGCATTGTGATTCTTCTCTGAACCCTGTAAACCAACCAAAAAAAAAGGCTTCCCACCTTTTTCCTTCTCAAAACATCCCTTATCTTTCTATTCTTTCTGAGCATCTCTTTCCATGTCATCATAAACACGCTCATATGTGCTGTCCTCTGTGCTCCTGTCTTTCCTCAGATGTCCTGTTTTTAGAAGGCTGAGGGAGGAAGCAGAGAAGAGGAAGAGGCCCTCGTGGAATGAGCTAAAGGGGCGTAAGGGTGAGGGGGAGTTGTCTGGAGAGGCCAAACATTCAGCAACACAGTCCCGAAATCCCAGCAGAGATCAGCCGGAGCCTGGTCTGATAAATCCTGCCTATGAAGAAAGTGAAGAAGGTATGGAGTCAGTTTCTCACACCAAATACAACCATTATGTCTAGAGAAGCACTGATTTGACTTTTCAATCTAAAAACAGTGTTTAGCTATTAGTTGTGTATCCAACTGAAACGGGAATCTTTCTTTGATGTGATAAAGTCTAAAATCTAATGTGCAGTGTAACACATTAATCAGGCGGCAAAATCCTGGTGTAAGAAAAATTGGGTGTTGTTCATCCAGAACAAAAACCTCAAGAATGTTTTGTGTTGTTTTTTGTTGCTTGACTATCACTGGGAGGTTTCTCAACACACCTAACAAAGTACAGTCCTTCAGTGGACATAGAATGAAACTGAATAGATCGTCCCGTGAGCTACTGCAGCTTTAGAAACTGAGCTCTCTTTTTACCAAAGAGTCGCTCTCACCCATCTGTTTTCTCTGCAAATAAGACATCACAAACACATTAGCTTTTCTGTTTTATTTTTCTTACCCCCACACACGCTAATGTAATTGAAATCACAACTCATCAGGACATTATTTCCTGTTGTAGGGGCTCAGTCATACATGCAGGGACTCTGAGTACTGTTTATAGATGCTTCAGGCACAAAAAGTTTCCTCACACAGGTGATTGCATAAAACCATAAATCTCCATGCCCACCCACCATCAGTGTAGATGGTTGTAACAACGCACAGACTCAAAGTGCTGATGTTTTTGGCCTTAAGGTTCTTTATTCTGAGTCTGTCAGCTGAATCATCACAAACTGTAGGAACATGTACCGTCTCCCAGATGTTTCAACTAACCATCTCGTCACTGGGAAAACCCTTACAGGAACGTGGACTGTAGACCTCTGACGCATAGCCGGCAGACAACTGCTCATCATTGTTCTCAGAGCGCTGTACATTCTTATCATCATTATCTGTATTTCACAAAGTTCATCACTGGTGTGTTTTTAAAAGAGGTAAAAAACTTAGAAATATACTTCAAAGTCTTACATTTATTTATTGTGGAGCTAATATTTTGTTATAAACACATGACTCGTGTTGTGTGTTGACTCATCAAGATTACACTGTCTCTGCACTCAGCTGAACTCAGGCGTCTACTGTAGATCTAGTGGAAGTAAAAGTCTGGTTGCAAGGCTGCATGAGTCAGCTGTTGTGTGTAAATAATTGTTTGATTTCTTTGTAGCTGTGGACCAGTTCTTGTCTTAAATACTCAGTCTGCCGTAAGAACGTGTTCTATTTTATTCGGTCTCTAAGAAGTTTAGGTCAACTCTGCTTCTGTTTCTTATCTGCACCCTATTCTCTGTTTACTGTCCAAACTATTTCCACCTCAAGTTCAAGAACAGGTTATTGTTTGACACAGTGTTGTGTTACATGAAGCACATCCAAAGGTGTATGTCAGGATATTCATAGAATAATGTTTCTTACTCTTTATTCTGAAGAGATTAAAATGTGTTTCTTTGCATCTGGTTAAAAAAAATTGACACATTTAAAGAAAATGTAGTTATTTAAATTACATAATGCACATGTAGATTATTTCTGCTGTAAAGATCCTCTTTTTTGAATTGGTGTGTATGTGGTTTCCGGTACTTCCGGAGCCAGCCTCAAGCGGATCCTTGATGAACTGCAGTTTTTAACACTTCCGCATTGGACTCATATTTTTAAACAAAATGTTGCCGCTTGGCATGTACTTATTTTTTTACAATCAGGGTTTATGCTTTTGTTTTGTCCAAACAATCTAATAAACAAAGAGAATTTGCTCCTTATAAGTTTTCAAATGAGCACTTTATATTATAAAGTGAAAGACAGCACAGTATATATGTGTTGCTTGTCTTGCAGTGTTCTAGAAATTAATTTTTGACATTTTAAATCATCATTTTACCGTTCCACGACCTCATCCTGGAGACTGCCGGGTTATAAATTCTATAATCTTGTGAAATACCGTATGCAGGGATGCACCAATCCAATCATGGTATCGGATATCAGCTAGATCGGCCTCAAAAAGCTAGATCGGATACCGGTGATAAGGGGTCGATCCATAGTGCCAATCCATATGGCAGATCTATTCATCTAAGTTCTATGCTTTTCTGTGTTTAGAATAGCCATGTGTGTCTCCTACGTCATCAGCGCCTGCCAGTCTGTGCATTTTTGCCCGGTGGAGCATGATGGAGGATAACTAAAGATGCTCCGCAGTTTAGATGTATGTCAATCTTCTTTTATCAACTCCGCCGGAAACTGTGCAGTGCTAATGTTTCAATGGATGGCAGTCGCGCTGAAAAATATAATGGAAGCCCAAAGGAAGAAGGTTACGTCAGCTGTAGCGTACTGCAAAGAAGCAAGAACCCTTCTATTAATGGATTCATAGTGTGAAAAAACGGACAGGTTATTGGATTTAATTGTTCCAGATCCTTGAAATTTCCAGCCTCTGGTTGAGCACTTGGAACCCAGGTACAGTTCACCATCAAGTCAGAAAAGCCTGAAGTTGCCAATGCATGATTCTATCCTCACATTAAGGAATAAAGATTGTTATATCAATCACAGGATCGGATCGGCTAGTATCGGTATTGGCAGATACCAAAGCCCAGGTATCGTTATCAGGACCTAAAAAGTAGGATCGGTGCATCCCTAACTGTGTGTTTATTAAATAATCTGCATGTAGAACTCAAACAAGAGCTAAGGAGTGGGTATTTTCTTTACAAACCAGATATACAACCATATTTATACCACTTGTTCCTCCATTTCTCTTCCCTCCAGACAACACCCCCCTCCGGTCCAGTCTGGTCGCTGAGGCCAATGTGGTGGAGCTGTTCAGAGAGGAGCCTGACGAGGAGCTGGGCCTCCGCATCGTGGGTGGGAAAGACACACCGCTGGGTAACATTGTCATCCAGGAGATTGTCAGGGACTCACTCGCAGCTCGGGATGGCAGACTGGCCCCAGGCGACCATATCTTAGAGGTGAGAGAGACTCATGAACTAACACTGTCCCCCCCAAACACTGAAAGTGCTTGGGGGGATGTAGTCTTCATTTCTAGTGCCTTCATGGCGTATCATGACATATAAGTTTAACATATTTTTGCATAAACACTGTCATTGCGTTCTCACGGTGTTGTAAACACGGCGTTGTGCTGCAGGGGATCAGAGAAAGTAGGCATTCAGGATAAACAAGTTTTAGCTCCATGGTAATGAGGCGTGGTTAAAAGTCAGAGGCCACACACGTCATGTCGGTGAAAACAACTTTACCTGGTGTTGTTACTGATTGACTGACAACACTGCTTTCCTGTTTGAGAAGTTCAATGTTCAAACAAGCTCTGCTCCAAAACGTAATCCGATCTTTTGAAAGAATTATATAACCAGAGGTTGTATGAGACTGTAAAAAGTACTCTGTCCGTGATAATGAGTTTTCGCGGTACTTATGGCTGTTTTCATTTTTGAAGTCCGTGTCAATTCATCTGACAAAGATTTGTGCTGGAAATTGATCCATAGTTTGGCACATTAAACATCCAAAATATGTAAAAAATTAAATGAAAACATCCCAGAGCAGAGCCTGAAGTAATCATTTTTGTTTGGGTTTTTTCCAGCATTAATTATAAACAACAATGAAAACCCTGCACTCATCATCAAGTGTTTGAAAAAAGTCTAAAATCTAAATTAATTAAAATAATAATAATAATAATTTCCATTTTGCGAGCTGGTTATGGCTTCTGTAGTGTCACGTACTGTATATGAAAAATACATCAGAAAGGTTAAAGGTGTTATAAACTAATCTGAGTCAGGATTAGTGTTTCATTTGCAGCCAACCAACTTTCCCTTCTGGGTATCCCATATGTATTATCTTGTTTTAGTTTCCACAGAGAAGAATGGTGAAAAAGAGTTGAATATGAATAATCAAAGATTTTAATCTGTGGTTTTCCCTCTTTCTTTTTGGCTTTGGTAGATCTTGTTCCTCTGTAATGTGGTCCAGTTGTAAACCAAGCTTCTCTAATATCTCATCCTCGTGTCCTGATCCTCCTTCCAAAATGTATCTCTTCCTCTAAAGCCAATCACCCCAAAACCTGGAATTAAAATAATGATGTAGCAGACAGTAATCTGCCTTCAGGATGTGAAACATAAGCTTCAGTTTAGAAAGCTGGCAGATGGAAAGAGAGATTGTAAAGATGAGTAAACATTGCATCACTAAGATCTTGAAACTCAATCTTTCTCCATTCATTGAATCGATTCATTGATTTTTGTAAAAGCCCATATTCAATTCAGAGTTGTCAGGCTCTTATCATTTTGACAGCTCCAGTTGCTCCATATTTGTTCTAAATGTGGGAGAAAAATAAAGGAATACAGACATGATGTGGAAGTCAGATTTATCATATGTCACATATTTATAACAGAGCTTTTCTTTTTTTATGATTTGAAATGTATTCGTTTTACAAACATTCAAATAAAGTAACACAAATAATGACAATACAATAAAAATAAAATAAAATAAAATAAAATAAAATAAAATAAAATAAAATAAAACAAAACAAAAGACAGAGAAGAACAAACAAACAACAACAACAAACAACAACAACAAAAAAACAGACAAAACAAATTCAGACAAAAAACATAAATTTGACGGATTATTTACTGCGGAAAACAGTGAACATAGCAACTCATCTAATGAGAGAGACATATCATACCATACACATACCGATATATACAATTCATAATTATGCACATAGGCACATTTATATTTATATGTACACATATTAAAGAAAATTAAAATAAATACATAAATGCAAAAAAAAAAAGGGGGTACGGGGTGGCTGTATTGCTTTTTAATACAATTAAATACAAAGAGAAAGACAAAAGTTAGAAAAGGGGCTACTATGTCCTAATGTTTTCCCTCACGGGCTGTTAATATATAACAGAGCTTTTAATTTGAGCAACATCATGTCCATGTTTAGCCTTTAGAGGACTCTTACACACCCGTCTTTACAATTACTACATTACTTCACCTCTCTGTTCTGCTTCACACAAACATTGTAAACTGACAGCATTCATTAACAGTGTGTAATACCAATTAGCTGTACTAAAAAGGACTTACATTGTGACTTAACTAAATGGCATGTGGACTGGTTTTAAAAGCTTAGAGGTTGCAATCTTATTTGTTTTAAGTGACCGTAGTTAGACATGAGATCACAACTTGAGTGAAGTTAACAAAGGCAGTGTCATCAAAGTTATACAACGATACAATTTATGTCCAGGTATGGTGACCCCTGACATGTCACCAGCTAGATTGTGTGTTCATACCATAGCCATATTATTTTTCTGATATCTGTATTAAAAAGTTCTCCAAACAACCCCAACACAGAGAGGAATCAAGTTCAGTGCCTAGAATGAGCTGAAGTGAGGCCTGGAAGACGGCTAGCGGCACCCTACCTGTCACCTTACCGTGTTTAATTATTCATTACACTGGTTTTATTCAGACCGGTGAGTTATAAAAATATTCTCCTGTACAGTTGTTGCACATAGGACCAGGCTGAGAACATGTTGATCTGCTGTAAAGTTTGGACTACTTGACATGGTGGTCTATGTGTGGATTGATGGACTGTCTTAATGAGCAAGCCTCAAGTTTTCATTTGAGAACTGCAGTTTTTATCATAGTTTTCTTCATGTCTCAGAGTTTGCAGCTTCATCCTGTCATGTTTTTTGTGTTTGGCTGCTGACTGTGTCGTCTCCTCTCCCTGTGATGTCATGTCTCCAGGTGAATGATATCAGTCTGGCTTCAGTCCCTCACGCCCGGGCTATCGCAGTGCTGCGGCAGCCTTCCCTCCTGCGGCTCACTGTCATGCAGGAGAAAGGTTTCAAATCAAGAGATCCTCGGCCTGATCACCACCCTCCCTCTTCTGCCTCCCAGCCCACTCACGGTCCCCATGGCAACACTACCTCCAATCATAACCCTGGCACGGTGCTGCAGGTGACGCTTATGAAGAGTCAGCGCACCGAGCCACTCGGCATCAAACTCATTCGCAAATCAGATGAGAGCGGGGTTTTTATCCTGGACTTGCTGTCCGGAGGATTAGCGGCCAAAGATGGAAAACTGAGAAACAACGACAAAGTGTTGGCCATTAACGGACACGACCTGAGGCACGGTACACCTGAGAGCGCTGCACAGATCATACAGGTATATTGAAGGAGCAAAGATGGGATTTAAGTGCATTAACAGAAGACTGATCACTAACCATTTCCAAAGCATGCACAACACATGCCATAAGATCCTTCCTTTGAGGCTACCACTTCATTTTGACATAACATATTAAACATTATGATTGTTTATACGTTTTTAAGTTTCATTGTGATTAAGTAGTTGTTAACATGGACTAGTTTAAGGTCTTTAACCCTCCTGTTATGTTGTGGGTCAAATTAACCCTTTTAAAAGTTTAAAAGTCTTAAAAAATAGATGTTAAAACAATTTTTTCAAAACGTCTTTGCTTGGCTTAATAGGTGAAATCAAAATATATAATCAAAAGGTTCATTTCACATTTTAGGCAATATATGCCTTCAAACCAGCAAAAAACAGCCTTAAAAATCAGGGCAGCATGTGACAGAAGAGGTGTCTCGTGTTTATTTATCAACATCACTTCATAATTATTATTTTTTTAATTGAAAATAAAATAAAACAATCTATGTCATGTAAAACTATTGTATTTATATTTAGGCCTTTCCAATGTACATTACAAAAAGTTTTAACAAGCATTTTCATAGAAAACGAGTGAGTTATCCTCATTAAACCATGATCTGTGAGAATTACAGAACACTATTGCACCAAATATTGATTTAAATGGTTAGTAATGTACAGTCATGGCCAAAAGTTTTGAGAATGACACAAATATTACATTTTCACAAAGTCTGCTGCTTCAGGGTTTTTAGGTGTTTTTGTCAGATGTTTCTATGGTATAATGAAATACAATTAGAAGCATTTCATAAGTATCAAAAGCTTTTATTGAGAATTACACAGAATTCATGCAATAAGTCAATATTTGCAGTGTTGACCCTTCTTTTTCAAAACCTCTGCAATTCTCCCTGGGTTGCTGTCAATCAACTTCTGGACCAAATCCTGACTGATGGCAGTCCATTCTTGCATAATCAATGCTTGGAGTTTGTCAGAATTTGTGGGTTTTTGATTGTCCACCCGCCTCTTGAGGATTGACCACAAGTTCTCAATGGGATTAAGATCTGGGGAGTTTCCTGGCCAAGGGCCCAAAATCTTAATGTTTTGTTCCCCGAGCCATTTTGTTATGACTTTTGCTTTATGGCAAGGTGCTCCATCATGTTGGAAAAGGCATTCTTCATCACCAAACTGCCCTTGGATGGTTGGGAGAAGTTGCTCTCGGAGGACGTTCTGGTACCATTCTTTATTCATGGCTGTGTTTTTAGGCAAGATTGTGAGAGAGCCCACTCCCTTGACCGAAAAGCAACCCCACACATGAATGGTCTCAGGATGCTTCACTGTTGGCAAGAGACAGGACCGATGGTAGCGCTCACCTCGTCTTCTCCGAACAAGCCTTCCTCCAGATGCCCCAAACAATCGGAAAGGGGATTCATCAGAGAAAATGACTTTACCCCAGTCCTCAGCAGTCCAGTCCCTGTACCTTCTGCAGAATATCAGTCTGTCCCTGATGTTTTTACTGGAGAGAAGTGGCTTCTTTGCTGCCCTCCTTGACACCAGGCCTTCCTCCAAAAGTCTTCGCCTCACTGTGCGTGCAGATGCACTCACACCTGCCTGCTGCCATTCCTGAGCAAGCTCTGCACTGGTGGTGGCCCGATCCCGCAGCTGTAACACCTTCAGGAGACGGTCCAGGCGCTTGCTGGACTTTCTGGGGCGCCCTGGAGCCTGTTTGGCAACAATTGAACCTCTCTCCTTGAAGTTCTTGATAATTCGATAGACGGTTGACTGAGGTGCAATCTTACTCGCTGCTATAAACTTCCCTGTTAGGCCCTTTTTGTGCAATGCAATGATGGCTGCACGTGTTTCCTTGCAGGTAACCATGGCTAACAGATGAGGAACAATGGTGTCATGCACCATCTTCCTTTTAAAGTGTCCAGTCACTCAATCATGACAGATTGATCACCAGCCTTGTCCTCATCAACACCCACACCTGTGTTAATGTGTGTGACACCTGTGTGTCATTGAAATGATGTTAGCTGATCCTTTAGTGGCAGGGCTGAAATGCAGTGGAAATGTGTTTTTGGTGATAAAGTTCATTTTCAAGGCAAAGAGGGACTTTGCAATGAATTGCAGTTGAGCTGATCAGTCCTCTTAACATTCTGGAGTATATGCAAATTGCCATTATAAAAACTGAAACAGCAGACTTTGTGAAAATTAATAGTTGTGTCATTCTCAAAACTTTTGGCCATGACTGTAGTTAAAAATTAGGTTTAAAAAAATGTGTATTGGGATATTTTTTGGGTTCTAACACTTATGGATAATTGAATATGCCCCAGGTCAAATTGACTCACGAACACTATTGTTCCACTTCTTAGTGTTTGGTTTTCACTGTCAGTTGGTGGGATCTTGCTCAAGCACGTAATGCTCTAACAAGGCAGACTTTTGAGGCAAAAGGCTGCATGCTTTAATGACCAACATTTACAAAGTAAGTTTAAAAGTTCCTAAAGACTTGCAAGTGAATAATAGGAATATATAAGATGGTGATCTAGGTTATGAAATAATTCACAGCATTCATTTTTTTTATTTTTTATAATGACATCTTTTGGCCTGTGGCACCAGTAGACAAGTTACATGTAAATAAGTCACCAAATTCACTAAAACATCCTCAGGGGATCTTGAATAGTCAAACAACATGTCATGGATATTTGCTAAGTTCTGTCTGGATGTTATGCTCTAGATTGAAAGTGATAGTATTTTCATAGGTCCCATTGCTAGAAGGTTAGAAAGGAGCTGTCTAAGTGTGTTACATATTAAAGATTTTTATCTCAGGCAAGATTTACTCGAACCAAAAGCTGCCAGAGGGATGGCAAATCAATATGAAAACTCAAAGAGAAGTTTAACTGAAAGTGTTGCATTTAACCTACATGATTCAAAATATGAGCCTCAAAGCATAAACCTGTGCTCATGTATTTCATAGTGGGTTGTTGTACATGTACTTGTTCTTAAATTAGACTCCTGTTTTTGTGCATCTAGGCGAGTGAGGTGCGTGTGAACTTTGTGGTGATGAGACCCGCAGAGTCACAGGAGGAAGGAGGAAGCAGCAGGGAAGGACACGGCAGGGCAGCCAGGAGGCCTGAGCCACAGTACTTCAAGAGACAGTCCACCTTCATGAAGGTCAGGCACCGCTCACATTTAAACCAGTACTGGCACCGTCATACAACAGTACTGCTCAGTGTGCATCACTAAATCTGTAATTTAAAAAATGGAGTTTCAATTGAAGAGAAACGCCCCTGTCGACATTTTTTATTTTGGGTTTTCACAACATTTCACATATTTAATAAAATAATGTTCATTTTAAGGGATCTTTTTATCAATCATCAAAATAACACACACCACATATCAAACCAAGCTAAAGTGTATAATTATTGTGTATCTACATATCTTTTGGCCCTTGCCAGCTGTTTTCTGCTGGACCTCTGACTTCCTCTTTTACACCCCTAACTACAGTGTGGCTCGCACTATCTTACAAACCTTACATGTTTGTGTTTACACAGTGTAATTGTGCTGATCGCTCCTTTGTCAGTCACACTCAGCTGTACCATACACTGGCAGTAGAAAGAATAGCACCCCCTTAGTCGGGGGTGAGAAGCTTTGAGAGCAGACACCTGCGTCGGTGAGCGGAGATGAAAGCCTCCTCTGTCCTGATCAAAAGGCCTGGGGTGGTGCTCACTCTGCTGCTACGGGGCCACTGTCTTGTTGTTTTTTTGGCTGTTTCTTTGCGTGGCAGAGGATCAAAGCCGGTAACAGTTAGCTTTCGCCTGCAGAGTTGAGCCTTTTCGTCTCGCTGGGGGGGATGGGGTCCCTGCTGGGGGGGAGGAAGAACCCCCACCTTCCCCCGAGCTTCCCCTTCTGATGGTTTACAGAGGCAGGAGAGAAACAAGGAGGCTGAATGAAGCTGTCATTTTCCACACATCTTTTCCACTACGAGAGCTGAGTGTGGATCCTCACACGTTCCCTCTACTCTTACCTCTCAGCCCCTTCTCAAATGTTTCACATTTGTTTCTACAATGGCTCAGTGAGAGCAATCCATTAAGTCAGAGGACTCTGAAAAAGCTGGAGTTAATGGGCTGGACAGACTTCATGCATGTCATGTCACACAAAGAATGATTAATCAAACAATGATACCCCTGATGAATTCATAAAACACGACATTCTGAATTAAAAACTACTTTCTATTTAACACACACTTCAGTATTAATCGATACGTTTACTAATGCATTGTATTCATTTGTCTCATTATTCATGCAGGATCCTCCAGGTGGGTTCTCCAGCCAGGAGAAGACAGTGAGCTTGAAGAAGGAGCCTCGACTGTCACTGGGCATCACTATCGCTGGGGGGAGAGATTGTCGCAGCCGCTTGCCTGTGTACATCACGAGTGTGCAGCCCGTCGGCTGCCTGCACCGAGATGGCACCATTAAAAAAGGTATGAAACAGCAGCTGGTGATCTATGATCCTGACTGTGAGCAAGTCAGGGTTACTTGAAGTTTTAGGCTCTGCAATGTGTTGCTTTGGCCACAACTTGTGACTATTTTGCAAAATGTATTTATTGTTTTTTTCTTTTCTTTTCCACAAATAACAGTAACAAAAAAGCTTGCACAACATTGGTCTGCACATCCATCATAAATAATAAAGAAAAAAATATATATATATATACACACATTCATATATATATTTATTTATACAGATATGAGACCAAAACAAAAGCGTACGATTTTAAGTATTGGGGTTTTCTTCCCCCTTTCCTCCCAAAATGAGGGCAGCGTCCAGAGTTAGTCAAGCATAATACTTTCAAGAGTCGAAGCCACAGTAGAGTTTGAGAAGCGGAGATACGGGGTCCATATTTGAATGAATTGTCCTTTTTTGGAGTAAAGCAAACAAGTTAAGTACTCAACAGGAAAGCACTCAAAGATTTTCTTGTGCCAGTTAGCCTTAGAAGGTGGTTTTTCACTTATCCATGACAAGAATATATTCTTCCTGGCAGCATTATGTAATAATATTATACAGTCTGCCAGAGCAGGTACCAACATTAGCATCTTGACATGGATAACCCAGGAGCAGAGAGGCAGGATTCATGCACAAAGTCACATCAAGAATTTTTTCCATATCTTGCAAAATGTCAACCCAATATGCTTGAATTTTAGGACAGAACCAGACACAATGCTTGTAGGTCCCAACTGAAATCTTAGATTTTAAACACAGAGGTGAGAGTTGGGGATTCATTTTATGTCTTTGACTGGGAGAGATCTGCAGGCAGGGGAAGGATTTTAAATTGCAATAATCTGGCACGATTACAAACCGATATCTTTCTTGTATGGTATCATAACTTGTGACTATTTGAAGTTTAATGATTCAATTACCTGATGTTATTATCTTAAAGTATTCTGTGAATTTTGGTCATCCCAGCTCTAGTTGTTGCTAAATGAACATTTGTGCAAAGGAGTCACTAGGAGTGTTTTCAAATTGGGGTCAGTAAGTCACATTCAATCTTTTAGTCAGTCCTTTACACCAACGTTAAGTGCAATAAAGAGTTCCTGCTGTCCAGTTTGCATATCTATGACAGTGTAACCACAGGCTGGACAGGAAAAGGACATTACTCTTTTCACTTGTTTCTATTCAGGGTCACAAAGTGTGGCTCAAAGACACTTAAACATAGAGGACGTGAGTGAACACAGTGGCTTTACTCAGACTTTTTTATTTCTGGTGGAGCTGTTTAAACATTTTACCTCAGCATTGAAGTAAGTCAACATAAAGCCAGTTAAATTTAGAAACATTTCTTCTTGCTCAGGTTGCAGCCCAGCCCTCTGTCTCAGACTGAAATGCAGTCTTCTTTTTTATCCCCAAAACTTTTTTCTATCTCAGTCTTTTTCCCATCACAGCCTCCAGAACGTAAAAACTCTTCAACGTCTGCAGTGTGATGCGTGTACACATGCAGCTTTTGCAAAAGGTTGCAACCCAGCCAACTGAAGGATGAAGGCTGTTTGCCAAAGTGTGAGTGATTTGGTAGATAACTGGAAACGATGCTTGTGTTTCTACAGGAGACATTCTGCTGAGCATAAATGGTGTTGATCTGACCCAGCTGACCTACAACGAGGCAGTCTCAGTGCTGAAGGCTCAGACAGCTCAGTCCCAGGTGGTGCTTCGTGTCATCCAGACCCTCTCTGAGGACTCAGACGAGGACATCGAGAATGCCAACAAAGACGAGATGGACTCTCTAGACGACCCACGAGACGACGCCCTCAACTGGACGCCGCTGTGGACTCGCTGGCTGGGATTACCGAGGTAGAAAGCTGCTTCTTAATCCCACAGATCACCTGAATTCTGATCTCGTAGGTTAAGAGTTTCTATTTTTAGTTTTTTTTTCACTTTTTGGAGCAAAGAAACACAACAAACAAACCAAAAACAGAAAAAAGAAAACTGCACATCCTGGAGAGTAACAGCCACAACCATAATCAAACCAATTACAATTGAACGGTACAAAATTGCACATACATGTTTTTAAAAAAGAGGGAAATTAGGAATATATATGCAGCAAGGTGCTTCGTTTTGTTTGACATACAGTTTCAGGTGTAAACTAACGCACACTATGTCAGGAAGCATATGCCTTACTTTGACACCTTTAACAAACATGAGTCTTAAGGCAGTAAATAGATTTGATTCTGCTAAACCCAGGGTGGACCCGCTCCTTCACAACAGCGTTATGTAATATACAGAAGGACTTAAACCTGAGAAAGTGATGTGAAAGCTTAACCTCTGACTTCTCACTTGCTGTTTCAGTCACATGCACTGGTGCCGTGACATTGTCCTGCAGAAGACCAACAACGAGAGCTGGGGCTTCAGCATCGTGGGCGGCTACGAAGAGAGCCACGGCCAGCAGCCCTTTTTCATCAAAACCATTGTGCCTGGTACACCTGCTCACTTTGACGGACGCCTTAAGTAAGTCTATTCTTAAACCCCATATGACACTATCAGCTGCTGCTGCACGCTGTTGTCACTCACTCTGCAGACTCCACATTAACACTCCGTGGTTCTCTGCAGGTGCGGTGATGAGATCGTAGCCGTGAACGGAGCCACAACAGTGGGAATGAACAACTCGTCTCTCATCCCCATGCTTAAACTGCAGAAGAACAAAGTCACACTCACTGTGGTGTCCTGGCCCGGCAGTCTGGTGTAGCAGAACAGTCACACATAAGTCCATTCACTTTCCTCTCTTCATGTCACATACAGTCACACAGATCCCTACCCTGTTCTGACTCACTGACCCTTGCATGTGTAACACTTTATTGTTCAGTTGTTTGTTCAGTTATGTAACACAGATGATGTGTGTACTTAAGAGCCACCATGTGTACAATGGATTTGACTCTCAGCAGGTACCTGTTTGTTTTGGTGTCCTCACACACTCAAACAGCAGACGATAGCACAACTTGAGGAACAACTTAATCAGGGGGCAAAAATGACAATCAATGAGTTGTATCCTAAGGATAAACTGGAAGGACGGTTACTTAATGAAACACCTTTTCATCCCTCATTGAATACTTTATATATGTTTTGTTTCCCTGTTAGATAATCCTGTTATCAGTTAGTAGCTAGTTGTGGTTTGATTCTAGTTATTCACAATAAATGGCCCCCAAAGAAGAAGCGAAGTGCGTGCGAAAGCTGTTATGAAGAATTCTAGATTACTACATACATCAGTGGCTGCACAGAGTGATACCGAGGACAGAAAAATCCTCCTGTCCTGCAACTTTTATCACCTCTTAAATGATCATATCATCAACTGTAATTTACAATTTACCCCAGGAACTTGCAACAGGATGATAAAGCTGTGATGGAAATTTAAAGGATAATAATAAAATGAACTGCAACAGTTGATATGGAGGTTATTAAAAAGCCAAAGAAAAGACCTACAGTTAGCTATAGTCCTGTGCTTTCAGTCTTCTGTTTCAAGGGGCTGAAATGTGTGAGGTCCAGTCATATCCATGCCAGGAAAATCATCAGTGAAATCGTTCTTCTTAACTTAACAACAAACCTGCAAAGCTAACCATAACAGAATAACATTGGTCGGAAACAGTTTTGGTCCCAGTTTGTCCCTATTCGCTTTCCATACATACAATGGGCTTATTAGAACAAAGCTTGGGCAAATTAAAAACATTGTTTGAAACTGTGAGCTGGAATGAAGAAGAAAGTGTGATGAATGTTTGGTTTTAAATCAAAGTCTTGTTCGTATTTTGAACAGCTTTTGATTCATTGCTCGCCACATGTCCATTGAACCAGAGCTCTGTATTTATTTTGTAATGACTTAGCGGCTCATGCTCAAAGACTTTAAGTGGGTCCCTGTAGATATTGAAGGACAAATCAGAATGTACACTTGCCTTAAATTACCACTGTATTAACATGTCTTTCCTCTCTTTGTTTTCCCTCATCATGAACTGTTTATAGTCGTTTGAAAGGAGAATGGCCTTGTTCTGATTCATTTGAGTACTTGTTCTTTTCTGTCGACACATTCCCAGTGGCCTTTCTTGTACCATTATTGATATGAGAGTTATTGGATTATATAAATACAGTAGATAGTACATATATTAGGCTGTCCACTGATTCATTATGTACAATAAAGTCCTATAATAAATCCTGCTGCTCCTCTGTTATTATGGCTTGTAAACTGCACTATGGCGTTGTTGCTTAAAGTATGAAGGCTGAAGAACTATTACTTGGCTTCACCGGCTGCTGTTGATTCCAGTTTTAACATTGCATCTGGAAATATTTGTGAAACAGCTTCTGATATATAACCAACCTGTCATTGAACATGGGTGTAAGTAAATTAAGTCATTAACAGGAGTGAGAAGTGTCCAGTAAACTGTGCAGTGTGTTCATGGCTCAGTGTGACCCCTAGTGGACAGAAACTGTGTAGAGTAAAGTTGTGACAGAAGGCTCTTTGCTGATGTGTAACAGTATTTGACCAGTTTTACACACTCAAAAACAATCGTATCCATATAAAACACTCACTGTTATTATTTATTCTCACTAAATTAAAGGTGACCAACATGTTTTTTTGACATCTTAATCTGATTTTAGTCCAAGGAAACCACTCTGGATTGGTGTATGGTTTAAGTATGTGTGTATCTGTATGTGAAGCACACCAATGCAGAACTTACATACTGATTAAAATACACACACACACACACACACACACACGACCAGTGCAACTAGTACAAAGAAAAAAAATGGATGCTGTTTTTTTATGTTTTGTGTTTTCTTATGTTTTTATGGTCTAGGTCTTTAAAGCAACGGTAATATGTAGTTTTTGTTCGATAGTTCAGTATGTGAAGGAATTTGTCTCCAAAAAATATTCGATTAAGAGTTAATCACAAGAAACAGCTCATGTGCAGGCCACCGACTCAATCTAGTTGGTTGTATTAGATTGACAAATGAGATCTGAGCTCTTAAGGTGAACAGTAGTACCTCAATATACAAAAACTGTTTCATATCAGTGTCCTGTGACTGCTGTCAATTGCAACCATCTCTGTTGTGCTTATTAATTTCCAAGGAAAACCAATGTACTTGTTGAGTTGAATTTAGTTTAGTTATTTATTTTTCATGTAACCTGCACTTCTGTTGTAAGCAGAAGGTTAAGGCAAATACAACTTTTTTTTTTCGCAATATAAATAATTTAATTTGCTTTAGGATGTCACATGTTACAGAAAAATCCTCAGATCGGCATCAGCTTCAAACACCAGGATCATTTAGTTGGAAAGTTATTTTCAGTTTGTCTATGTAAACCGTATGTCTTTATTTAATTCAATGAGTAAATTAATGATAATAGTAGTTGAAATAAGGACCTGTTGGGCTGACCGCTTTGGTTAAAGCAAGTTACTTTTAGTTTGGATCTCTGCTGCAGTAAACTGAAGCCTTCTGTCCAAACAGGTACAGACTGTGAGTGTGGAAACAAAAAACACAAAGGACCATAAAACCATCCACAGTGAAGAGTAGCCCACCACCACAGCGTTGTGGGGGTTGTGGTAAAGAGCTACAGTAGAAATGTGGTTAAGTATTCTCTGACTGCTCGTCCATGACATTAGAAAGTAGCAGCAGGTTATGGTCACAGCATTCCTGGGTTTAATAAATGTGTCAGCTAACAGCAAAGTGTCTTGTTAAAGTTAACGATTCAACACCTTGTTAAACATGACAAATAGTGGCTGGGCAGCAGGGTAGGGAAAGCTGTCAGTAATGATCTGTTTTTCACTAGAAGAACACATTGTCCTATAAGTGTGTCACCAAACAAGGAAATGGAAAAAGCAGCAACAGGAAAAACAAATTAAAATCATCAATTTATTTTCTCCCTGTAGGGATCAGGACAAACATTTACAAGAAATGTAACAGGGACAATACTGGGAGGAGGATTTCAACTCTCCTTTGTACAAGAGAACAGATTTTTAACCTGTACTTCTCTGTGGTTCACTGACTACTCCAGAGGCACTCTAACACAACGCAATGCAGCAACCTGTTGACCAAGATTCATGGAAATAATACTAACAGCAGACTGAAACAAAAGAACCATCTGCTCAGAACACCCATGAACTGATGATGAATGTGCTTTTCAGCACATCAGGAGGACCAAACACAGCACAGAGAGAGAGAGTACAAAACTAGAAAATGAATGCAAAGTAGGGACAGAAATTAACACATAAATAGATGACAGTTCTCATCATCTTTCCACTGCACATCAGAGACTCATACATCTCCAGTTTGAACAGATGACTAATGATTGAAAGTCATCTTATTGGCAAAAACACATGTTGACTTGCACTGGATGAATCTTCAGGATGTTTAATCCTCTGATATCCTGACTTTTACTGGGCTCAAGTGCAATAATCAGTCCTGACTCTGGCATTATTGTAACTATATGGCTTACAAGGTAAACAGGTCCGTATAAACTAGAAAGGTACATAGACATCTTTCATTAATCAAAAGTATGGTACAGCAATATATTGGCAAAAAACTAAAGAGCTAAGTAACTTTATGTAAACAATGGTATACCACTGTACAGCTTATCCTAACATGGTATTTACAGGTCAAGTTCTTTTAGGAGCTAGTTCCCATGTACAGAGGGTCAAATGTTAAAGAAAACACACAAGGTGAAGACGTACGTTGTACGCTAGGCAATCTCAACCATCCCACCTACTTGCAAAGAACTGGATTCAAACCCAACAAACAGCATTGAAATGTACAGCCTTGTTGAAGTTCCCAATGCCTTCCTCCTCCTGTCACATGTGGAGTTAAAAATTATACATAAGGCAAGGATTAGTTAAGGAAGGTGGAGGCATCACATTCTTTGCAAGGGATTACTGATAGAACAGATGGGATACAGGTTGATGGTTCTTTGGGGTAAATGCACTTTTTTCGAGTTTGTCACATGTAACAAAAAAAAACCCACATCTGAGTGCAACAAAGGGGAAATGTTGAGTTCTGTCGGGAAAATGTGCAAAATCTGCTCTAAAGCAAAGTGACACTGTTGCAAACTTTAATGTACAAGGTACTGGGAGATGAAAGGGGAGGGGGGGGGTCGTCAAAACAGACACCAGTGCAGACCCTTGTTCCAACATACTTTATATACAAGGCACTAAGGAGAAGATTCAAGGGCCACACATCCAGTCTGTAACAGGCTCCTCAGTCTGGTCTGAATATAGGATATTTGGGTAAGAATTCTATAAGAATTACCTGCAGAGAGGACAACAGAGAGGGAATTATTAATGAGAGGAAGTACAATAAGCAGATTACAAATTTAACAGATAAGAAATGAGTTAAAAAATGAGTCTAAATTACACTGATGACTTCAGAATTAACATTGTCAGGATTTAAAACTTGCCTTAACTTAACAAAATATTCACATGATGTTGTTAGCAAACAAAACCGCGTTGAAACACTGCGGCAAATTACTTGTAACATTTGTAGTTTTTTTCAGAACTTTGTAAAAACTGTATTCAAAATAAATTTGCAACAGAAAGCCAAATAGAGTATATATTTTAAATAAAATGTTTCCAATGAATGAATCTAAAAAGTTCCAAAAAACAATGTAACAATGTTTGTAAAATTTGATACAATGTCAGTTCTTCATTACTTGAAGAACTGACATTGTATCAAATTTTACAAACTGTCCAATCTTTCAACAAAATATCAGCTCAGTGACTGCAACATTACCGAACGCTTTAATGGTTGTGTTTCAACCCTTTTTCCAGAAACATATTTCTGGGTAATAGAAGGAGTAAGATATATATGACATTTTTAGCAGATAGACTTGGTCAAAGTAATAGTATAAACTGTGACAGAAAGACTAATATTCAAGTGAAGCTTTTTGAACCAACTTGATTTCAAACAATAAATACAATTTTCATTTTTTCTTCTGAGGAAATCTTCTTCGGCAAATACTTTGATTATTCAATAATTGTTCAGCCTAATATATCCTGACTCTACTTCTCTGATGTTAGGATTTATTGCCTTACTTGTCTGACATGATAGTAAACTAAACATATTTGTGTCTTCTGACTGTTGGTCAGAAGACACAACAGTCAAGAGGTTGCACTGAGCTCTTTACAAAGAGCATTTCTCACTACTCTCCAATAACTAGCAGAGTGCACGGCTAGCTGACTAATCAAGAAAAGAATCTGCTGATCGATCGCTGATAAGAATAGACTGTGTGTATGTCTGTGTGTAGATATATATATATAGTATATGTATGTATGTGAGGGCATACTTACATATTCCATCATGTTACTGCTTTCACATTTTCTTTTACTGAGTTTCCAGTGCAGCCCCAGCTGATGAGAAGAAAAGACACAAACACAATGAATGAACATCTCTCTCACTCTTCGACAGACACAAAGACACACACACACACACACGTGCGCACGCACGCACACACACACACACACACACACACACACACACACACACACACACACACACACACACACACACACACACACACACACACACACACACACACACACACACACACAAAGACACAAACAAACAAAAGAAAATCTGTCTGAAATCTCCCCTTCAGTGTCAGGGGAATTTGGGTGCAGGGCTGTCTGGTCTCGCTGGGGTCAAACTGTGGCCAGACACCCTGAAGAGCTTCCTTTATGCCTTTGCACAGCTACTAGCAGTAATTTGTTGCTGTGAGACAAAACAAAATTAACACAGCATTTTACTACTGACCTCACGGTCTTCCAAGTCCCTCTGCACAAGATCTGACTCAGCTGACTCAGACCCCATGCACCAGGTCTGACTCAGTTTTGAGGGACTTGTGTGAAGGGCTAAGACTTTAGAAAACAGATAAGTGGTCATGATCCATCATGGTCATCCTGAACCCTCACTGACATAAATAAATACACACCTCCACACAGGTGCTAATTTGTTGTCTTTCTTACCTTGTGGTATAGTCGGTTATTCTCCCACTCTAACAACTTGTGAATAGACCGTCTCGTCTGTTGGGGTAGAAGACAAATCATTATTGTTAAAGCAAGCACCAAAAAAACTCACTGCCCAGTTTAACACTTTAACAGGTATCAGTAAACAGCCCCCGTGTTAGGATTTATGGACTGAACTACCAATTTACCAGCTAGTGATTTCCACTTTGTTGCCATTAATTCTGAGTGGTAACCCCACCTTTAAATGACGCACCCTTGAGCTGAGCAGCAGAGGAGCTGAGCGGTGCAATGCGTCACTTCTACACAGAGCCACTAATTGAACACGAGTTGTTATTACCCTCTACTCTGTGAGCTATGCAGCTGAATTGCTATAACAGCCCCTGAGTAATCAGCAGCTGATGTGAGGGAGAGTTAAACTGTCCAACCTGTGTCGCAGGAGGTCTGGGACTTACTCTCTTGTTGAGGCAGATAACAGGCCAAAGACTGCAGCCTACTGTACAGCAACAACACAGGCAGCCGCAGAGAAGCCACTTCACATTCACTGGCAAGTTCTTCTTCAAACAGGCGTTCACCCTGCTGATGCTGGTTTTGAATTCCTCTG
This sequence comes from Notolabrus celidotus, assembly GCF_009762535.1. Classification (NCBI taxonomy): domain Eukaryota; kingdom Metazoa; phylum Chordata; class Actinopteri; order Labriformes; family Labridae; genus Notolabrus; species Notolabrus celidotus. The sequence continues at coordinate 22,458,446 of NC_048279.1, forward strand.
GCGCTACCTACAAAAAACATATATATATATCATATTTAGCAAAATTGTCAGTTCCTTGAGTATGTTAGGAGTGGGGGAATAGATCAGAAAATTAAAGCAGAAACCAAATTGTGAAGAGTAAGAGGGGGAGAAACAATACAAGTGTTTCTAGGTGGTGCTGACTTGAAAAATTCCTAATTGCTGCAAAGAAAACCTTCTCACAAAGATCAAAGAGCTTTTGAAAACCAACAGGTAGATATTTGCAGATGTTGTCCAGAGATGAGATGAGATCTCTGAATACTCTGCCCCTGACTTGCTAACCAAGCTCTAGACTGTTCAAGGCAAGGAGGGACTCAAAGAAGAGATAAGCTCAGTGCCTGTGGCTGCGCCGGCCAAACAACTTGAATGGATGCTCATTCCTCTCTGAGTCTGTACGCCATAAAACAGGGGTCGTAATCTTTTATGACAGGATGCAAAGGTCTCTTTGCAAACAGCCAAAGACCTCAGAATAAAGCCCAGCAGGGCCTGATCTGCACCCTTCAATCATCATAATTGTGACCTCATCCATCACGTGTCACCCTGGGTCACAATACTGAAGGTACTTTTTATTGCCCTACACTTCCCTCGGCCTGCTCTTACCCCTACAGCCTTTTTGTGTTTCTGCGTCCGACCCAGGAAGCTTTCCTTTCTTGTCTACGGCAGAGTCTCCATTACATTATTTTATCACCTGGAGCTGGACTCTCCAAAACACTGGGGTCCCCGCCAACTGAGCCCCATAGAGGGCTTACTCATTTACAGAGCTGGACAGCAGCACATTCAGGCTCTTTTCTCTGCACTGTGCTATGCTGGTTGAAATGCATCCCTGTTAGATCAAAACCACTTGGAGAGGTTTTTGTGAATGGGCTGGTGTGGGGAAGTCAGGGCTGTTAAAGGCCCAAAAAGAAACAAAAGGATCACTGTGGCTTTAATTACTTAATTCTTCCCACTTGGAATTGAACAGAAAGCAAGACTGAAGTGCAAGAAACTAAAAAGCAACCGTACCTTTCCCGTGAGAACAGAAGGGAATTCTGTATCAAATCTGTTGCTCAGTCCAAACCTGAAGAAAGAGAAGACAAAGAGTCAACATTGATATGACGATCAGAAAGCACCTCAAACATTGTGATATTACTACAAACATGATGAGGCAATGAAAACAAAAGCATACTCAGTTAAAAATGCATTATTTTAGGATATAAGACTTTGCATGCTTCTCCTTCAAGATACTTGATTAGTTTACATTTCTGACATTTAATCACACAATTTAAGCTTCTCAAAATATGATCAAATAAAATTACAAACAAAAGAAACCTGGAAATATGATGGGAAAAGCTTTAACAATTACAATAGCACTTTCATTTTTTTTAGGTGACTCATGCATGCATGTTGCACGACAACTTACAATAAATAAGTACTAGTAAAAACATATTTTCTTGAACGTGTTTTCTTGTATCTGATGCAGGCCAGTACATAACTAATGCACAATCATTCAGCTGAGCACTGTTTTGTCACAGATTTGATCTTTTATGATACATCTATAGCTCCTGCCAGGTGAAAATTGAACTTGCACATAGATGCGATGTTGTTCTGCTAATAGGTGCATCCCTAATGTGAACATATTCAATGTTTGTCTGCTGTGAGCTGTGATCATGTCTCTTTTGATAATATCATTTTTGATTGAGTTTGTCAGATTGCTGAAGAATTAACAAATGAGATTGTGTTAGAAAGTTGATAGCTGCTCTCTGATCTTGTCAAAGTCCAGTTGAAAGTTGTCTCAGTGAGTATGAGGCAGCTATCACTCAGCTGAATATTATAAAACAGAGATTAAAATGTTCAGATTTTCAAGATTGTAAAAGTGATCATGCTACTAACGAGTTTTATCATTTACTTTGTATATTTGAAGATCTCACAATGAAATATAGGTAAATATATTACTCTATTTTAACTGACAAGTTAGCTTTGACTTTAAAAAATCACATATTGTCTCAGAAAACGATATAACACTTTTTTGAAAATTATGCAGCCATATTTAGACTTTATCAGTACATCTCTCACACCAAGCACTTAATATTGTTGTTCGTATTGACACTGTACACCGACCAATTTTCTTTTTTTTGGGGGGGGGGGGGGGGGGGGGGGGGGGGTCTTCTGTTCTTCTATCCTTTATGCCTTACCCTATGTTATGCCCAATAAAATAGTCCAAAAAAAGAAGAAGTTAGCTTTGACTTGTGTGATGCTGAATAATTACTGGTTGGTTGATGATATTATTCTTTGGTATGTTTATTTGAGTTCAGATGTTTTAATACTCCTTAAGTCAAATTCTAATCCTGATGGGTTTTGAACTTTTGACAAACATCAAATACAAGCAATGAATACTTATCAAAAGTTGTCATCTCTGTTGTCATCTGCTTCACTACCGTGTCATTAAACACAGTGCAGAAAGAAAGTGGACAACACAACTCTTCATGAGCACAACCAGCTTTGTTCACCTAACTTTTTAAAAGGCAGGAGTATGAGGATGTGTACGCATGTGTGCACAGGGTACACATGTAAAAGAAACAACTATTTTGAATAAAAGTCACTGAACTACTAATTGACGTCACCTTAGAGTGTTTATTTGCTTAAAGCTAGACGTCTCACTGTTGTTACAATCATCCTACAATATACAGTGGTGGACAGTAACAGACTAAATTAACTTGAGTACTGTACTTAAGTACATTTTTGAGTATCTGTACTTTACTTGAGTATTATTTTTTTGGTAAACTTATTACTTTTACTCCACTTCATTCAGAAGACAATTATTGTACTTTTTACTCCACTACATTTCTATCAATGCTCTAGTTACTCACTACTATAGCTTTGAAGTCAGCTCATGAATTTCCTTCTCTTTTCTGAAATCTGATCCCTAAGACAGTAAAATGTGTTTGTGTAGTTCTGTTTGTCTCAGTGGTTTAGTCGTACCTGTATATCATGCGTCTCAAAGGTTGAACGTGGAGCAAACACAGAGCAAATTTCACTCAGATCAAGCAGTTCATTTAGAGGTGGTAATGATGTCTATAATTCTCCACCTGAGCACCCATGGTCATATCTTCAGCCCGTGTTAGAGGTTTTTAAAATGAGGAATGATATATATCATTTGAAATGTTCACCTTGTTTCCCACTCTGCCCAAACATACAAAAATTCACTGTCCAACCTGAGAAAGATGTCGAGCTACATAACATTTGTTTCATTCCAGATAAACATTTCCAACTAAGCTGTCTGTGCTTGGAGTAACTTAGTTTCTGTTTTTATTCCATGGTATAGTTTTTAGAGATTTCAAGTAATGGTTTCTAGATAAACAGAATGTAACTAAATGTACTCCTATGTATTCTTGACTGCCATCATGCTTTGTGAAAATACAATGTTTTGAGATATTTTAAGAAGTACTTTGAATACTTAAGTATTTTTAAAAGCAAGCACTTCAGTACTTTAACTCAAGTAATAATCTGACAGAGCAACTTTCACTTGTATTGGAGTAATATTTGACCTGGAGGATCTATACTTTGACTTAAGTAATGAAGCTGTGTACTTTGTCCACCACTGCTTATACAGCATCAGCCTTAGTGCAAATCAAACTGTAGCTCAGGAGCTGTGACTCACATGTAAACAATGAAAGAACAGACATTAAAACAGTCCTAGACAGTGATTTTGCTTTCGACATTGGGTTGATTTGACGGATTAATTTGTTACTTCTGTGTTAATGACAGTAAACTAATGTTGATGTATTAGTGTGCTCGGTTATTACAGCCCAAAGATTTCTGCCTTACAGTCCATCACATGCAAACTCGCCTTTCTCCAAATATCAGTTTCTAGCTTGCTTCATTTCTCGTCGCCATGGGCACAAACAACAGTTAAGGTTATACTGTATTATTGTTTGACTGTTCAGCTGTCTCCTCTGTCAGATCACAGGGAGAACTCTTAGTTGTTATGTTTAGCGTTAGCTAGCAGGCTAGCATCAGCTGAACAGGCTCCGGGGCGAAGACACCAAAACAACAAAGCGACAGGCGGACAGACGGAGCGACAAACAAGGCTCTGCTTACACTGTGATGTGGCCGGCCCCTCGCATGACCACGGGTTCCGGACAGTATCTGGGCAAGTGTTCCTCGCTCACTACGCGCTCATCCTCTTCGTCTTCCAACTCATAAATGGTATCAAAGTCCGCCATGTTGGGTAGTAAGACGCTCATGACGTTTGCAACGGGGGTGCGCACGGACGGACGAGCGGGCGCGCCAGGCCAAACTGTGAGGAGCAAATCATCACCCCTGATTCTTCTGCACAGGGACCAGAGCTGAAATGTATCATTCAAGCTTTTATCTACCATACGGAGGACAGTAAAGCCACATGAAAGTAACATTTACATTTATAAGACATATTGCATTTTGAATATTGTTTGCTGTGGTTATCTACAGGGATAATAAACTTATCCTGACCAGACATGGGTCAAAGTCAGGAAAAAGTCCTCCCGACCAAAACCAGTCTAGCCACAAGACAATTAACATGTCACGTCCACTAATTATACATAAGCCTTTGAACCTGCCGCACTTCTTGTAACCTAAAACTGACTTTTGTGAGCGAAATGTATTTATGTGTTAGATAATTTGGACATTTGGGCCTACATGAAGGCATATAGCCCAGGGGTTCCCAAAATGTGGCTCGGGACCCCCTGGGGGGTCACGAGATACAAATGGGGGGTCGTGAGATGTCTTCCAGAATGTTGTTTTTTTTTTGTTAAAGTTACCTAAAAATAGTACGTCTGACCCATTATAGTACAAAAAATATATACAAAAATAGTAGCTAAACATGAAATAAAACCTTGAAATGTAAAATGTAACAAGTTTTCTATACCGTTTGTTGCCAGATGACTCCTAAGTTTAGGGTTAGTGAACAGTTAATTATCAAAAGCATTAGTAGCAGTAGGTTAATTCATAACAGCACAGGAAACACAGCCACATGCTCATATAGGTAGGCTAGTTTTCTGCTGACCAGCTAAATGAAGCCACATTAAATCACTTTGAGGGACAGTGGTCACAAGTCTTTGGCACCAATATTTTGGGTGTCGCAGGCTGAAAAGTTTGGGAACCCCTGCTATAGCCCATCCTCTGACATTTCATGAAAGAATTTCCACCTGATGAAATACTGAAAATGGCCACAAGTTTGACCCGATTTACAACAGATTAGAGATGGTTTAAAAAATATAAGTCATGAGGCAATTTCTGAGACAACTGACCACAAACCAGTCCTTGTCTGATCATTTTGTGTTCAGGGTTTGTGAGTGAACCCTGTCCATTGTTAGCTCACCTGTTAAAAGTCCAAACGAAGATTCAGTGAGTTTATAGACCTATATCATTGCTTAAGCCAACTTTGGAAAGCTAGACAATGTTCAGTTTTTTCAACATAATAGGCTATATCAGTTGCGTATGAGCTGATAAAGATGAAGAACAGACCACATGTTCAAAAGCAGACAAATCTTGGACATCAAAGGCCTAATGCATAAAACACATTTAGGCTATACCCTGATCCAATGGCTTTCAAGCTTTACAAACATACATTTTGGGAAATAAATGAACGCCAGTGATACTGCAAAAACAAACATTTTATTTACATTTAAAGTTACCAACAAAAGACATTTGTACCCGTATCTTTAACAGCTGTGTACTGATTTTTAGGCCACCAAAGAGGTAAATTTGTGCAGAAAAAAGGGTGTCATTGATTTGTCAAGTCAAAGCAGTTTGTCAAGTGTGGCAGGATATACATACAATCCACTTAAAAACTTCATTAAAATGTCCCCGAATTCTAATCTTATTCACATACACTTCATCACATACAAAAAGGATATTTATATCTTATTAACTCACAAACAATTTAAAGCTTTTAAGTTTGAAACACGTCAGTTTTTTTCCATTTTTAAAATCCCCACGATATTAGAACTATTCTATAAAAAGCAATATTTGAAGAGCCTCCAGCATTTCGTTGCTATAAATCAAAAGTCCATCCACAGCTGTGTGCGTCATGACGTCAGTTCAGGTGTCCTGTCCGCGTGTCGGAGTGCTCAGTTTTGTGAGGTGTTCCACGGTGTGAATGTTTCACTGGGTCACTACCTGCTGTATATTCCTGATAGAAGGCAATGTGTTCATGCCCTGAGGAGGGTACAGAGAGCTGTGGATGTCTGAGGGAGAGAGAGAGCCCGGTACCGGCAGAGGGCTCACTGAGCCCGGGTCACTGTGCACCGAGCCCCCGCTGCCGTCAGACTGACCCAGCTTCTTCTTGATCAGCTTACGCTCTTTGGCCCTGCGATTCTGGAACCAGATTTTCACCTGGAAAAACACAAAGAGGGCATTTAATTTTTTATTTCAGGTTATGTGTGATAGGGAAAAAAATAAACTCCCAAATAAGAATATCACATTCCATGCAGGCTGCATAACTGAATCTAAAAGCCCACTTTAACGTTGATATTTATATCAATGGGAAAATGTCGAAGTTATGTGATTAAAAAATGTATTTAAAAGAACGACTGTAATAAAAGTTGCTTAATTTTTTCCTTTTTTCCCCTTTTTTGTATTCTCCTGGAGGTATGAGCTTCCTTGTCTCATGTCATTTCTTTCTCGAAATAATAAATAAAGCAGCTAGTGATGCTTTGAGATAACAAAAATGCTAATAATAATTCAAATGGTTAACTAACCTAACATGATGAATATATTTGTATGTTTTTTCTTTTTCAATAACTAATTATTAGCACATTTGTACATTTGTTTCAAAATTGTTGGTAAAAAAAAACTGAAGACATTCGGGGTTAATGTGCCCAGTTAATAGTGCAATATTTGAATGACACAATGATCTTAATTGAGTTACACATGCGTTATAAAAACCCATCATTTGCATGTGATGTCTATTAATGCTCATACACATCAGAGGCTATTTGTTAAAACGATTTATAAAATAGAATTAAACCATTCTGGACATACCTGTCTTTCCGACAGGCCGAGGTTGACAGCCAGTTCAGATTTCCTCCTGATGGTGATATATCTGTTGAAATGAAACTCTTTCTCCAGCTCCAGCCTCTGATGGTCTGTGTAGACTACCCTGTACTTCTCCTTCGTCCTGGTTTTACCTGTAAAGGCAATGGGACAAAAAAAAACACAAAGCCTTAGACTGAGTTTTCTTCACATTCAGATTGTTAAACAAGATTTACGCACAGGAGGCTACATGTCAGGACCGGCTCATATCTGCACACAGCATCTTTATTTGCTGCTTGTTAAACACGCATCTCTTTACATCGTTTACTGATACGCAAATTGAGCGTGTTTTCTTGCTTTGATGACGACTGCAGTTCAAAGAATTTCAAACAGCCAGAGATCAGATCAAAACGGACAAGTCAAAATTGCAGATAAGAGCGTTAGCACGTATACAACATAGTTCACTAGAAATAGTTTGGCTTTTTTCTCTCTCAGTGATACAGTTTATTTACAGGAGTGTGTTACTTTAATACATTTAAGTGTGAGAAAAAGGGCCTCATAAATTCGATCATAAAAAATATTGATAGGCATGTTTCTGTTATTTACTTATATTTTTCATTTGATGAGTAATACTCAGTATATTTTAATGGCGCAGATATCTCAGGCCTTTATAAATAGAATATTGGATTTGTGGTGCTACTGTAAGGGTCTTCAGTATGCACTACGAGGCTGTGAAAACCGTCACTCTTTCCGGTAATATAACTCTGAGAGAGGAAGGGAGGTTGGTGCATATCAAAGTGAAGAGGTGTTGAAAGCAGAGGCCACCGCCTGGATATGACGGATAACACTGAAAACAGCAAACAATGTGACAGGGAAGTCTTCCTCACATCTCCAGGAATCATGACATTAACATCACAACTGGGCCTGGCGCCGAGGCCTCACACCTTCTTTGATTCCCACCACAGGAGAGAAAACAGACTGAGCTGGTTTCTCATCGAAAATATGAGTTATTAAAATAAGTTATGAATTTATTTGGTATGCTCTTATACAGCAAGCTGCTGTTAAATTATTTATAACCATGTTTTCAATGACAGCCAATGCGACCTCTCTGTTTAGCTTTGATAATAGTTTCAGGCAAATTTAAGAACCTAGGCAGGGCAAGTGTCAGAGGAACAGAGTTTCATTCTACTATTCTAGTTTTTCTTCATCCTTTACCTTTGGCTTTCTCCCCAGCAACCAATCAGGCCAAATTGAGAAAGAAAACGCGTTTTTGATGACATGAAACTGCCAGAAAATTCCAAAGACTCAAATAGAAACGTGTATTTTCCTGTGCGCAGAACCGTTTGGTTTTACGCACAGGACATGTCGAAAATCAGTGAATCCAAAACTGATTTTTTTGCGCAGTTGATAGTGATGAAAACCTCACCTGTGGAAGATGATTGCGCAGTTTTGCTCATCCACTGGAATGAATTGCGTCTTTCTCTGTCAGGAGAAAGTTGTCCAACAGATACGTTCTCGGGCGGCGGCTGTAACACCGCAGAGCCTGGAGGATGCATGTGCGTGTACTCAGAAGAGCAGTACGGAACTTGTGCAGGAGAGGAGTTGTTCATGGGTGTAGGAATAGTATTAGGGGGTCCAAGACTGTATGCACCCCAGTCCTCTCGTGGGGCTCCATACGTAGGCCCCCAGCTCCCCGTGGACTGTGCGTGCGAATCCATGTTTGGCACATGATGGTATCCGGTAAAGTCGGGGTACTGAGGTGTGGAAACAAAGTTCTGTGGAGGCAGGTTGATGCTCGATCTTCTTACAGGCCCCTGGTGATACATGCCGCTTTCTTTATCCAGAAGGTATCCCACATACATGGTGTGTATGAAAAACAACAAGATAAGATAAAAGCAGCAGAGGGGATGGTGCGGCCTATTTCAAGGCGACATTTTAGCCCTGAAACTGCTTAAAACAATCCTTCTGCTATTTCTGTAGTCCAAATGGGTTCCCAGTGTGAAATGCGACGTAGTTCCAGACTGTCTCCTCTCTCACATGATGTGTCTATGTTGACAAGATGCTAAAGGTATACTAAGGCCTGCCTGACGTCAGCCCACTTCTCAACTCTTTGAGATTTGCATTCAAATGAAAGAGAGCGGTGCTGCCGGCCCAGCTGTCTCCCTTGCGCCTGTCCTGCAGCGCGTCATCAGCTGACAGCGGGCCTATCCGGGAAAGGCCTTCTCCTCTGTATGAATATATTAACGATAAGACCTATCAGCTGCACGAAGTGGCAATAAACGGAGGCCTCAAACGCACCAGGCCGAGGAGGCCTGTGCGTAATTACGCGCAGGTTTTATATTACTTTTTAGAGGCATTCACTCCCTATTAAGCACTATTTTAGTTTGACCCTGCTGCACCACAACAGAATAAATATAGCAAATCAATTTCCAGTCAACGTGTTTCATTCATAACAGAATACCCGACACGTTTATTAATCCTTTTCTTCAAAAAGCTGTTACTGTGGGAATTCACCAGTTTCCATCCACGCTTCACGCCCGATTCATGTTTTATTTGTTTACATATTCACTTGCAAACGAGGTGCAAAGTATGAGAGACTTTTTTTCTCCCCCGAAACAAGTCGGGCCTTTCGTATTCCGTGTTCACACCTCAAGGTCGCACTTCACAGCTAATTCCGGTTACAAGGAAACTCCAACAACCCCCCATGACAAATATGAGCCCCCCCACACATCCTTCTCTGCTGTCTCTGAGAATTACAGCGAGTTTGTTTTTCTCTGATCCTGTCTAAAATACATGTCATGAGTGGTTATGAGCCTCATACGACTGAAAATCGAAATAAGATTAAAAAGGGCTGCTTAAAAGAATCTGAATGACACCAACAGTAAAAATGGGCTGACAGCTAAATACATTTCAGTAACAACAAAGGAGAAACTAAGCTAATTTTGACATAAAACCTGAAATGCCAGAATTTAAAAATATCATCACACTGCCTCTGTTCTTCTTCTTCAAAAAAAACCCAGAAGCAGGCCATAGACTGATCTGTCTCTTTCCTCTTTCTCCTGAGTCTGTTCACATCATAATGTTTGACACCTTCATTTTGAGTGGTACTTATACCTTATCATTCTGGATAACTTCTTGTTATTGTCTAGTTAATTAGTCAGGTGTCTGAAGGCCTGTTTAGCACAGCTGACTAATTGGTCTGTCTAAAAGTAGTGCAGCTCAAAGTCATAAATGCTGATGGATGTCTCTGAAGCATCGGTTTATTGACCACAAAATATTTATGAGACAATGTCATTGAGTTGGCCTCTGACAGTCCATGGACACAGCTCTCTGATTTAAACATACATTCAGAGTCATCACAGTCAGTCAGTCAGTCAGTTGGTCAGTCAGCTGTCTGTCTCAAAGAGATCCAGAGGAGCTTTTTATGTCTCAGACATTCCAAACTGAGTGTTAAGATGTCATAATTACTTCCATAAAATCGTCTTTAAAAATACCATTGTCATAAAAGTGTAAATAAATGCATTTTTTCTTCTTGGAAGTTACATGCTTCTATGACTGAAGACAGGCAAAATTGAACTCCTGTCTTATAGAAAGGTCAGGTCATACCTTTCAATAAAAATGCATGCATACACATGGCCTTAAAGTTTACGTTTTGTTCATAGGTTTTCAACTAGTTTGCATTTTTCCCCCTCAGTCAGTTATGCCACACCTATATGAGGTTACTTTGAACTACATTAGCACTGAGTTTTCCCTTTTCTGACCTGGAGTCTCAGTGTTGATTGATTTTTCAAAATTAACTGCTGCCCTCTTGTGGTTTGCTGAGGAACGATAGCTGCTTAAATTAAAGTCGTGCATTTTCAAATCAAAATAATTGAGTACTTTAGTTAAGGACCCTTTCAGGGTGACTTCACTGGGTTATTGCAAAAAATATGTTTTTAACTACTTTACAATAATACTTCTTTTTATCTCAGAGGGAAATATTGCACTCCTTATTCCACCATTTTTCTGATCATTACAGTGTAAGTTACTTTGTAGATCTAAACCAAATTATATATGGTGTATTGTTTAAAAATAAGATAGAAGTTAAGAGCATTAATAAAAAAAAGATATTTGAAACTGTTTCTTCTTTGTGTGATCGGTGTCAACAAGCTTCGGCACATTACACTCACCTGTTCTGGAGCTGTCCCTCTCTAAATGTGTTCTGGTCTAAGGTATTTGGAACGTTGACTATTGTAACTGGGGTAAGACTGGTCCCTAATGCTTGTACTGTTTTGTTTGGTGTGTCTCCTCCTCTATCTGTTCTTTCTCCAGCCAAGAAGGACATGTTAGCCTTTACGACTTTGTTGGCCAGAAGGCTGATATTGAATTGGAAGTCCTCTGCCCCACCTACCCATTCGAGCTGGATTAAGAGTGTACTTTATTTTCTTAAACTTGAAAAGATTAGGCTGACCCTGAGTGGCAAGGCTCACATCTTTAAAAAAAAATCTGGGACCTTTTCTTATCTCATGTTGATAGCTTGGCTTGCTGTGTGTCTTTAGACTGAGCATCACCATGGTGTGTCTTACTATGTTTAGATTATAGCTTCCTGTTTATTTTGAATATACTTGCTTTTTGTCTTATGTTCTCCATTTTTTGGAATTCTATTTAGTTAATCTGGAGGGAGTATGTGTCGGGTGGGGGGTTATTTGTTGTTTTGTATTTCGTATGTCATGTGTGTTTCTTTGTTCCAAAAAAAAGGCAAATGTACCAACCTCTTATTTTGGATGTGACTGTTTTTCTATGCGACAATCAATAAACAAAGTTTAAAGAAAAAAAGAACATTAATAAAAGTCAATCCACCTGTAGATACAGCATCACAATGGGACAACATTTCAATGAATCTGTCATATGAATGCAGCATTATGATAAACATGATACTAGAATGAGTTGCTCTCCTGAGTGTGTGCCTTTACTTTTGATATTTTAAAAGTGAATGGCGCTCTTAAATCTTTTGTACTTCCACGTTTGAACAATATACGGTGAATACTTTTCTTTTTCGATGACTGTGACTTATTTTCATTTTAAAACATTAACATATGAACACTATGCCCCCTTGAATCTTTCAAGTTCTGTAAAATAGTCACAAACTCATATCTCATAAACATGCAATACTTACATAGTGGCATTTCTATTCATGTTACCGTATTAAAAGAGCAGAGGACTTCATCTTGCTCTGCTGCTCACTCACTTATCTGGCCACAAGAGGGCAGCCTTTACTCATAAGATAATAGTGTAATATATATACTTCAGTCTACTACAACCTCCATTAAAGGTGAATTTGTTCCTAGTGACAAGTTAATAATAGTATTAAAAGTAAGAAAGTAATATATTGTTAAAAATAAGTGTTCAAAGGAAGAACCCCACCTGTGTACTAAGTGTTCAGATAGTTTATTCTCTGATTTAACATGATACATTACAGTCATCAGTTTGTTTGTTCTCGTCATAGTTAGAAGATATTTTCTTTAACATATATTCAAAATTTTATTGGAGAGGAATTAGTTGCACAACGTCTAAGTCCTGTTTGGGAAAAGTCCAGTTAAATGTGTTGTATGATGTTTCATCTCTAGGTGAATTTTAACACCTTTCACAAACTTTCATAGAACATATTTAAAAATGGAGCTCAAAATGAGAAACCAGTAAAGATTCCAACGGTGATGGAACTGCCTTTATGATGCATGTTTTGTAGTTACGGCCATCATCGTGTGAAGAAAAATTATGAACACTTTGTCTTTTCCATGTGTCCTTCACACATTCATTGCTTAAAACAGACGGCTGCTTTCAGCTCATAAGAATTGGATTAATCTTTTCTTCTGTCATATTCCCCTCATTGCCCCATGCTGTCCTCTACTTTCACTCTGAACTCTCTAGCTCAGACTTTTCTTGCGACAATTGAGGGGAACATCACAAGGGGAAGTTTGACAAGATTTTTTTAAGCAACCGCATGAATTGTGTAACAAGTTTTTATCAGATGACTCTGTGAGAACTTTGGTTTCATGATGATGAGCCTGAAAATGATGCCTCATCAAACAGAGACAGATTCAGCCACACCAACGCAGTCTTATGCCTGAAAAGACAGTCCTCACAGTAAAAGAGGAAACAAGTGTCACATTAATAGATTGTAACACAGTTTTATAAGTTTCATTTTCTACTTGAATCTTGTCAGAAGTTTGTAAGTGACCGCAATAGCAAGGTTCACAAGGCTAACAAGGCTTCACTACATGGTGTGGCTGATTCACTGTGTGAAGGACTGTGGTTTGAGGTTAAACAGGTTCTCATTTAGTCATTTGGGCAGTGATACCGAAACACATTTTACTGTAAATTCCCTTCTGATAAGTTCCTGAAATGTGTGTATCAAATTCCATTCACTACATACCCCTGACCCTTTTTCAATTCAGGTATGGTAAAAGCAAGACATAAAAGCTAGATTTTATGACATTAGAAGCCGTTACTGTAGAGGTTGTGTCTGTATGAGCCTTAAACTGAACAGTAATTTAACTATACTTGATGATACACTGGACATAACTTATTGGTAATAAGAATACTTACATTTTCTCCTCTCTGTATGTTTTTGGGGGTTGTGTTCTGTTTGTTGTCCAACTGCACATGAAGTCACTAGATGGCGCCATTGAGTGGGTTATGGACTGTCTCTTGCTCTCAGATAGATGTGAAGGAGTCAGTTTATCAGCTGTTGGTCATTAAACGACTGTAGCTGCAGATCTGTGGAGCAGACTCAGAGATTAAGAGCAACATTTATGCTAGACACTAATACTTAATACTCTGAGAATTAAGTGATCTAAGCATATGTTTTTGGTTGCCAGAGAAATCCAGAGTTAATCTCAGTATTGTTCTTTGCTGTGTGTGAGGTCAGCAGAGTCTCTTTTGTCTCCCAGTCTGTGAAGCTGCACAGATGGACAACAAGGAATACTTCAACTTATAGGGAGCATTTCAAAACACTGACAGGGTGGCTGTGATTGTTTGCAGGATATTTTGAGGGGTCGTGCTGGGTTGTCTGGCTCAGATCAGACTGTGCTGTGATACAAATTTGACCGTGAAACTAAAAAGAATCCCAGTCCCAATAGTCTGTCCTGTCAGTGCAGGGTGGAGCTACAGCTGTGCATCAGACAGATGGCGCTAATATGCAACGTTTGCATTGAAATCTCCATCTTATAATGATTTCTCATCTCTTTGTGTTTAAGGTCTGATTGGTCTACAAAGGCCAGAGTGAGTGACGTGAGTGCTGTTTCAGTGTCATAAAAATCGCACACTTGTACACTCTACAACAGAATGTGATGATAAAGTGATGCTCACTCTTTCCCTGAGTGCAACATGGAAAGCCAAAAAGTAACAAGGGTCTTATGTTCTCCCCCAGAGCTCTGCTTGTTGTATTTGTAGCAGTTCAGTGACAGTCAGTGTTGAAGCAGCCCAAGAATTCGGTTTGTTGCATAACTTGGTTGATGTTGTTGAAGTGGCCACAGCGTCGCTCTGCAGGAAGAGAGGTAAAACAAGACCATCTGCTACTATTTTTAGAGAAACTGCCTGCATGGCCGACACACACGCACCGTCTAAAGTTGGTCCTCTGTAACTTAAAACACATGGAGAGCAGGATATGCAAAGCATAAGTCATCTTCCCCTATTTTGATTAGTTTACTCAAGATACAACAGAGATAGATTTTGGCATGTTTGTAAAGTTTTTTTTTTCTGTTTATGAGCTGTTATTGTGTGAGTGGAAACAGTTTCTGCATCCCGGGGGCAGGGATGTCGAAGAATTCAGATGTTTCTCTGAATTTAGAGGGGAGCGTTGAAGTTTTTCTTAAGAAGTTGCCATTAGATAACTTTCCATTGACAATGAAAACAACAAATTATTAAGCACAAACATTCATAATACAAATTTAATTTTATACTCACTTTAGAGCTGCAGAGGCACAAGTGGGCTTTAACTTTTCGGACTGTTTTAAGCAGTTTAAATATTATGCAGTTTGGCACAGTTATGGTGAATGATACAACATTAAACCAATGCAGAAATCATTAAACAAGTCTTCAAGTCTGAAAACATGTCAGTTTGAGATCCTATGTTCCCTGTGGAACAATTTATAGTTACAAGACACATTTAAAAGGCATTTCACAGAGCAGTACATTCTCTTTTTAAAGTCTGACAAATGTTAAGTATGTGTTTTACTTGGTCATTCTTCTGAAATGATCTCACTTCAGCTTGTTGATGTTTCACTCCTTGTACCACACAAGTTCTTAAATTTGCATGAGAGAACATTTTGATTTTGATGTCTGAATGTTTTGTGACCCCCTGAAACTGCATCTAAAACATTCATCTGCTGGCATTAATCAACAGTTTGAACAGAAAAGATAGAAATCAATCTCTTTTAGCTTTAGTGAACATACAGATGATCCCCGGTGTAAGGCAGGCAAAAACTGTACATTGAAATTGTTGCTTACATTAGCATGCTGACATGCTCTACTATTTGGCTTTGTGCATGTACCCTTTTTGATTTAAACATCATCATCACCTGCCCTGTCGCGCGCAGGGAATCGTCCTGAAGATTTGAGCCCACCCTGACTTTACCATGCAAAAATATTAGGGGACTGATGGGACACATTCAGAGTAGGTGTTCATGCATGAGGTGCAATCATTTTATTAAGTTTTTAGGAACTTTGTTTACGTTTGAAAACCCTATATCATCCATAGACTGTATAAATAAGATATCATCCCATACACTGCCACCCACTGTCCAGATGTTGTAGTATTGTGAACTAGAGGTTTCTCAAAATCAAGATGGCCGACCAAAGATCAAAATGCCATACAGTAGTGCTGGGCGATACCACACTTTTATGATTCGATAAAATACCGAATACTTTTTTGGCAATTTATTTTATACCCGATACCGATGCCGATACTTTCAGTGATTTAAAAATAATAATAAAATGCAACGCTTGAAATAAACTCCCATGACAAATACTGTTCATTTAACGACTTGAATATACAAATCCTTTGGTGGCCTTTATTTTAAACAATTAAATAAATGTAGAAAAACACATACATAGTTAACATCCTTTACTTAAATTCTCTGAGTGGAAAGCTTAAAACAGCCTCTTCAGTACAAAACTACAGAGTAAGTTACCCTAAAAGAATCAGAAGAGACACATGCGCTTTCGTTTCACATTTATTAATTAGCATCAATATTTTATTACAGTAATCTATACTCAAATGAGTAGTGTGTGAGAATCGATATATCAATACCACAGAATCGATACGCCCACCACTACCATACAGCTCAGGAATATCTTGCAAAATCTCCTTTACTTTAAGGTAATTGAAAATATTTTTTGTGACATCACTAAACAACTATGGAGTGAAAACTGTCACATCCCAATAAAAGTATTGATTTGTTTTGGAGAAAAGTATTGTTAATCATCTGTTCACCAAACTGGACATCACGCATTGCTGGCTACATTTCAGTCACACACATATTAATATAGAGACCTTGTTGATCTTTGAAATACTTGATGTGGAGTAACTTGTTCCCTGTAAATCAGCTGATTTATGTTATTAAACTTGAACACGCAGGTTTCTTTTAACACAAACAATATTATGACATAAGTATCCACATCTATTTCAATATGTGTTTGCTTTGGTAGAGCTCAAGTCTGAACTCAAATTCATGCTCTACCATAATATTTGCTCTCCCATAAAATGTCATCTGTTCTGCAGTTCTGGCAGCCTTCAGGTAAAAAGTATTTGAGGTATAGTTTCATCTCAAGCATCTTTTCCTGTTTGAGATCAGAAAACATCAAAACAAACGTCAGAACTCAAATTCAAAAACAGACAATGATTCTTTCTATCTCATCAGACATGTGAAAAACTGAAATAGATTTTTTTAAGACTAAAACATCTAAAGAAAAGGTTGAATGAAAATTCATAGAAACTAAGAAAACTTTCATCAAACAGCTGAAGCTACATAAAAAATCACTGGATCCCCTCAATGATAAATAGTCAATGCATATTTTTAAGGAGCACCACATGTTCTATTAGATTTATAGTCGTTCCTGTGGGAAATGAGTGTGTAATACCAAATGTAATGGAAAACATTTCTCCATTAAAAAGTTGTTGAGACTTTCCAGGATAAGCCACAAATTATACCAGGATCATGACTGAGCTTTGCACCAAATGTCACAAGAATCCATTTAATATCAGTTTGTTAATTACAGTCCAGATTAAAACGTTATACCCAACAGACCATCATACAGCTTGCATGGTTTAAAATTATTACAGGTGCAAACAATTTAAAGAACTAAAAAACAAAGCCAGTCACCGCACATTTAAATGATGCTTGAGGCAGCAAACAGGAGGTCCTGATGTCCCGTATTTGGACACATTGTAGGGATTATTTCAATCTGCAAAAGAAGCCACTGAACAGAAGAGAGGCTGACAGACAACCCAGCCACTTCAAACCCTGACAGAGAAGCAGGGACAAAACGATGCTTCTGATCTGCAAAATCGCCTCACCATGTTCACATTAATTATGCCACTGAGGACGGTATTTTCCCAGGCCCTCCTGGTGCATGAGCCCTCTGCACAACCTTTACCCCCCACCAGGAGAGTAAATAAAGTAGGCAAGAGGGTGTGATGGTCAGTGCATTTTTGCTCTTTGAATGGGTGTTGATGAATCTGACGGCTCCTGATGTGAAGAGCTGATTTTTTATTTTTTTTTTTAAAGTTCTCTAAACTATTTGAAGTCAGAAAATCCACATAAGGTCAGACATGTTAGTGAACCGTAGAAAGCAAGAGTGATCAGTTGCATGGATCTTATCTGGTGTATGTCTGCCTCCTGTTTGTCATCAGTAAACAAACAGAGGCTCACAGGAGGGGAACATATGCTGTGGATGAAGCGGACATCATGAAATATTTATTATCTTATTCCACTGGCATGCCTCCCTGTTGAATTGAAGTACAAACCAACAACAAAAGCTTCATGACTTTTTGTAGTATTTTGAGGAGATCCGTTAAAAAAAGTTGGAATTGTGTTGTCACAGATTCATGCCGTTGAGTCGCTCATCCAGAATTCTAAGCTTTTAGAATTCCTGACATGATTTTTATGGAATAAAAATTCCAAGAACATTAGATCATGATTAATAATTTGGCAGAAGTTACACAGCTGGAGGTCCAAAAGTTGATTTGGTTCTTGATGCTATAGATAAGTAATAAATCATTGCTGCTAGGTGGTCTCTCAAACAAAATAAAAACAAATGTTGTTAAATTACCTCATTAAGTAGTGTGTGATCACTAAAACTGTTACCCTCATTGTTACACAAACACTGTTCCTTATTTCATCTGTGCTCACACTCTTGTTGTCCCTCACTTCACTAGCAAAGACCATGCCACACAAGGATAAAAGTTTGAACATTTAAAGAATTAGTTGAAGGAGACTCAGGATGGGGGTTCTGTCTCAGTGTTATCCTGCCGGAGTTGATCTTGACCCAGGTTGTACCTGGAAGTGGACAAGGACATAGAAGAAGCGAGCACAAGTTGAGTAGGAGAGGATAAGGAAAAAGGCTAAGTGCAGTAGAGTAAGGTGAGGGAGGGTGGGTTGAAGAATCACGGACAAGCAGTTGGAGTAGGCTGGCTACGTTTAAGTAGGCTTGTCAGGTGATTGAGGGTGTGGTTTAGGCGTGGTCCTGCTCCTGAAATTAAGTTAACACCTTAACTTCATTTGTTAGCATTAAATTGGACACAGTCTTATGAGTGACTGAAATAACATCTATTTGTCAAAATGCTGGGCCACTGTACCATTTTAAGTAACAAATACAACATATTTGGAAAACTGTTAGCTAATACAGAACAAACACTAACTAATGCATTTAGCCTCTTCTTAGCTTACTGCTTGTTTACATGAAGTTCCTGTGTAATTTAGATAATAGGTTACACTTTTCATCCTATATCTTGAATCACTGCCAAACATAGTTAGCTTTCACTTTCTAGTTAAAAGCAATATTAGCTAGTAAATAGCTGAACCAAGCGGCAAACTCCGGTCTCAAACTATGAAGCCCATGCTGAAGTGTTATAAACTGCAATTAACCGAGAATCCGCTTGAGGCTGGCTGCCAAAACACCAGAAACCACACAGACGCCCATTCAAAAAAGATGATCTTTGCAGCATTAATAAACATGTTGACAGTCTGGTTCAAAAAACGTCTTGGCTCTACGTAGCTAATTTCACTATCAGCACACACTGTGGGGGGGGGGGGGGTAATTTTTTTCTAATGCGACGGTTCAGAAGACATTAAGATTACAAATAAGGACATGACTGACGGGACTCCCAGACGGGAGCACATAGCTGTTAGCTAGGAGGCTCACACTCCGCCTCTTTACGTCACACTTTGACTGGTTGAGTTCCGCATTTCCAATATGGCTGCCACTGCCGATTGGCTTCAATCAAGCGGCAACCTCCGGTCTAAAAATATGAGTCAATGCGGAAGTGTTAAAAGCTGCAGTTCATCGAGGATCCGCTTGAGGCTGGCTCCGGAAGTACCGGAAGTCACATACACATGAATGGGGAACAGACGATCTTTGCAGCATTAATAAACATGTTTACAGCCTGGTACAAAAGATGAGTGTAGTCTGAATAGCTAATTTCTCGACGTCCTCTCACTGTGAGGGGGGTGAATTTTTTTCTAATTCGGCAATTTCGAAGATATTGAGATTACCAGTCTTCCAATGAGAGACACAGCTGCCTGCAGGAACACTGCAGCTGTTGGCTAGGAGGCTCAAAGCCCGCCTCTTTACGTCACACTGGCTCGACAGAAGCAATATGGCTGCCGCAGCCGATTGGTCTCAAAACAGCTCTTCAGAAACAGATGGGTGACGTCACGGATACTACGTCCATACTTTTTACAGTCTATGGCTTCAATACAGCGCTCAGGAACAGATGGGTGACGTCACGGATACTACGTCCATATTTTATACAGTCTATGGTTCTGACTGTAGCCTATAGATTAACTTTTAACTTGAAATGTAGCAAAATTACCTTTTAGCTTATCACCATTTTTAGTTGCTGATCAAACTAGCAGCAGTGACTAGATAAAGATTCATTAGACACCTCAAGTTTATTAGACTGAAAACCTGGATCACAATAGTACAACATCATAATGGCATTTCAGCTTCTCCGGAACATGGCATCAGGGAGAAATGACCAGCATATACTACCGTTAGCTACATAACACAACTCATTGCATATCCCATTGGAAGGTCAGACACCTAGAAGTAAAAACCATACCAAAACAAACAAATCACACAAAAATAGAGAATGGAGCATAACTAGATATTTTATTCAACTTCAGTTTGCATGTATGTATTTATTTTAGTTCATTAAACTACATTTAAACATTACAGTATTCCACTGTGGCTGCCATCTTGCAACACCATGTTTCTAAAGCAGCACAGAACTGACAAACTGGTAATGGCTATACACGTTTTTGTATTTAGTGAGTGGTCACCAAAAATGACCGGTTAGAGAACATGAAATAAGAAAGTGTTTGTTGTTACGCACAAAAAAAATGTATATATAAAAATTTTTGGTATTAAAAACTTGACAAATGGAGAATGATACTTACATCACAGGAGCTTCTTGCCCTCAATGGCGACCATCACTTCTGGAGCTTCACTAACAGGAGGGGTGAGCAATGGAGCATTTCAATCCAGAATCTGACCACTAGATATTGCTGAATATTCCTATGTCTACACATTGCAGCTTTAAGGCAGTAAAAGTATTGTCATATTTTTTGTTGTGTTTTTTTTCAATCACACTTTGTACACTTCAGGACCTCTATGTCAGACATTTACATAGCTACCAGAGAAGAAATTAAATTAACGTGCCGCTGATCTGATGTCTGTCAGGTCTGTCTTTACTCCTAGCCCTTGCCCCACAGCCCATTGCTGAATCCCATTGCAGTAGTATCTTAATTTAGCCGTATGTGTTGTTGTTCAGTCTTCTACTCTGCTTGTTAAAGACTGAAGTTTGATATTTTAAGGGGACAGTATCCGGCTCATTGTTGTACATTTGGGTGAGACACGCGGATGTGACCGACCCTCCATTCACCTTGTTGGGCAGGGGTCTGGGAAAGGCATTGTGAGGTGGTTTAAATAGGGCGAGGGGAGGTGTGGGGGTCTTTGTGCCAAATCAGTGTTTGATTGGATTTCAAGCTGCACAGATTCAGCTGAACCGCGGATGTTTTTTGGAGTAATTTCCGAGGTTCCCTGGATTGATCAACGCCCATTCATTAATGATTGCCAGAGTGTTTCTCCAGCTCTGTTTGCTTTGGGAAGAAGCTTTGGAAGTGTGCGAGAACTGAGAGGTCGTTTTGATAAATTCAATTGTCTAATGAGGGTGAAAAAACAGACTGCAGAGGGTGTGGTACTTTTAACTAACACAACATCTCTGATCATTAGGATTAAAGGTTTTTACCCCTTTTGTTCTCGGTTAAAGTTTATTTCTGTGTATTTTTCCTTATCTAGCCTGAGTCTGGAGATATTTGGTGCCATATGTTTCTCAGACTGTTAGGTCCTCTATAACAAAGCCGTGAGTCTGGACTTTGACCTATATTATTAAAATCTGACTTCAATAACGTCTTATAGGACGGATGTTCATGCCAAAACACTTTAAAGTATTTTTCTCATTTCTTTTACTCATATCCTGCGTTGCTGCTCCTGATGACAGATTTATGTTTCATGAGTGTAACCTGTGATACTTCTGATCACAGAACAATAACGAGGAGTTTTTCAGGTCATGACATCGTAATTCCAAGTTATTTTTTCATTCATGCCTATTCCCACACTCAGTGACTGGCTTTTTATTACTCAATTGAGGCTAATTTCACATTTTCTTTATGTCTCTTGAAACAATATTATCATGCCCAGGTGCAGTGTTTGAGAATGCACGCAGATCATTAACTTGAATTAGAATACCAGGGTATTAAAATACTCCATACTAGTTCCTGAAGCTCTAATAGTAAAATGTATCCCATTCACTTGTCATCCACAAATACGTGAAAGCTGTTTAATGTTCGTCAACGTAGAGCAACTTTTACATGCTCTGAAGTAATACAAGTTAAGAAAAGATTTACTGAAGTTCGTAGTGTCACCTTTAAACGCCAAGGACACTGGATTGAAGTGGTGGACACTAAGAATGTTACCCCAAATTCCATATTTCAGTTCAAAATTGAAGTAGCACTTCTCCATTTTTGCTACCTTATACTTTCATTCATTTCAGAGGCAAATGTAGTCATCTTTTGGACGCCTTCACTTGGACTAATTAGTGTTTTAAAAAAAATCTGAGCAGCGTTGCCTTCAGACCGTGTTCCCAAAACTAAAGAGACGGATACCCCTTGTTCTTTTGCCTGTATGGAAAAATACTGTGTGTAGTTAAAGATACACAAACCTGTTTGTTACCAGAAGAAAAGAAAAAACAGTTGCTACCCCCTTCCCCTCCTACATCCTTCCCTTGTTTCTTTGTATCTCATATACCGGAAATAGTCAGAGGTTGTTGATGTGTGCTTTGCTGTGACATTTGCTGCTCACCTTACAGTAAACAGTAAATCCTCTGAGGACAAGCGGAGACAGTCGAGTTCAACCTGTCCTCTGGTCCCCTCTGACACACCCAGTGTGCCGGTAAGCATGCGGGGGTGGTGGTGGTGGGGAGCATGGCGCCCTCAGAGGAAGCCCTGTGTGTGGCGTCCTCCGGTCCTGACCAGGATGATTAAGAGTTCCTTCCTCTCCTGCTCTGGTAGGCTTTGTCCTGCAGTGACAGACAGGCTGCCGACACCTTGTCCTGGATGGGAAGTGTGTCTCTCACGACCTGAGGAGCCGCAGAGGGGCCGAACACTGACTGCTCAGTGTAAACCAAACACATTGTTAATTCAGGTCAAATAATGCCAGTAGGAATAATCACAACGGTTCGATGCAATTACATTGAAGAACAGTCTCAGGCCTTTGTTCAAATTTGCTGGTGCCAGTGGTTCCCAACATGAGGGTCAGGATGCTCTTTAGGGCTGAAAGATAAAACCAATGGGTCTTGAGATGATTGAAAGGACATCAAGGGGAAAAATATTTTTGCAACCACAAATTTTCTTTCCATTTTGAATAACTGTATCAGGCCCCTAAAGATGATTCAAATGCTACAACCGGTTATAAGACCATCGCTATTTGGTAGTGCTGCATTCAATGCAACTTGTAGCCCCATTTATACTGAATGATGAAAAAGGGATGTTGTACCTGTCATGCCTTGTTGGCGTAAGAGTGGGGCTAATGTTCCAGGATTGGAGATAGTAACAGGACAAACATCAGTAAAATCAGACATCATTATAAGCTGTTGTGAGATTCATTGTGAAAGTAAAAAGACGAAGTGACGGTAGATGTTTGTAACAGTGCTTCCCTTAACTCAATGTAAAAACAGCCAATATCGACGTTACTTCCTTTTTAAGACTGATGCCTGTCAAGCTCTCAAGAAGACTATGACTGTGGACAGTTATCCATGGGCTCTATTGTATCTATTTTAAAGAAGCAACTTAAGATGATTATATATTTTACCCTTTTTTTGAGGGGTGGGTGTTAAAACAAGTGTTTGGTGTTATTTTATGAGGCCAAAAAGACCATATAGAATATAACAGCACTCCCTCTGGTGTGATACAGCTGACTCAAATGAATGAAAATGGGTTCAACTTCATACTATCTTAACAAGACTCTACATCCATACTGGCAGCTTTGTGAGGCCGTAGTCATTGCAAATACAACTACATTTCATAAATCTTGAGCTTAACCTGATGATGGAACTACAGATATTGGGATAACAACAAACCACTCATCTTAGCCTCAAAATAAAATGTCAGTGGGATCATAAGGGTGACAAGGATTCAGCCCCTGAGGACCATGAATGTCTACACAAGCCTCCTATGCCATGTTTCAGTTTAATATCTGACAGTACATTGGTCTCATTTGAAGCACTTAAGAGTCAGGACTGAGAGTAATGTATAAATATATAGATCTTTATTCATTTATGAACTTCATATGCTCAGTTTACAGTGTTGGGGATCTTCCATTAAACTAACCTGTTACACTACTAAACAAAACAGAAGAAGATACGATGGTTTGAGCTGCTGCAGGTTGAATTAGTCGTGGTTACGTTTGAAGAAATGTAATAAAATGTAAATACAGTACATTGCCTTATTTGACTATTGTGAAGCAGTTACCTTGAAATTGAGGAACATACTCAGGATATGAAACATGACAAAAATAATACAACAAATGCTGCAAATGTTAATGTCCTATTATATACTACTATTAAAAGTTAAATAAAAACACATCAAAAAATCTTTGTAACGTGACCCTCAACACTGTTTACAATAATATACCTTTAGAATACAAAATTATACTTGATATAAAGTATCAGTGCATAATCACTTCTTTTCAACATTGACAATACAAATTGGTCAAAAATAAAACATCCTTTGGAAACACACAGGGGTTCAAAAAGTCCACTTAACACTGTAGTTCACAAACACTCTTCTTTGTCTTCTTCAGTGGTTTCTACAAGGTGTGTAGATAAAGGTTTGGTCCACAGAACTTTCAGTACATCAGAAAACAAATACAATGCTGTCAGAACAGGAGGTTTTGCATGTTCAAACATTAAAACGGTGAACCAGAGCAAATTGATGCTAACTTCAAACACATGAAGAGGTTTTTTGTTTGTTTTCCAAGCCTGCCCTGCAAGCTTTACTAACACTCTGCATACATGTTCCTGCAGGAGCATGATCCCCCAGCTTTACCAGAAGTGAATACAGCAGCACAAACAGCACGCACATGTGGAGTGAAACATGGTGACAGTCCTTGTGGATACCAGGAAGACTGAGCTGGAAGACCTTTTGGTTAATTTACAAATACAAATCAAAATAAAATGGATTAATTACTGGCAGTGTTTAAAGTCTAAATAAATACATATTTGTCACTAGTGCTTTGTGATTAAACTGTTCCTATGACTTTCTAATCTCATGTTTCTAACTCAATTTTTAAACAAAACACACAAATCTAACCCTCTTCTCAATTCAGAACAAAATAAGCCCATGTTAAAGCTTCACCATGAGGAGGAGGAGGAATCCTCGCATAGTGACTCTTCATTCAAATGGTTTCACGGCTGAGTTGTGATGTTAAATTCAACCTTGTCTGGTCTTTATTGCAGCTCCAATCTGTGTCCTCCATAAACCTTCATTAATCTGTGATTTGTTCAAACCTGGAGAACTTGAGCACACATCCACCTCTACATGACAGTGTTTTCCTCCCTCACTCAGGGTCAACCTGAGTGATTCAAGCTGATCATTTTAATACTGGAGCACCTCAATTAAGAAGCTTTACATAATAAATCAATGCTGCTTTTTAGCTTTCTCAATTTTTAACAGTAACAGTCGAGCGGTTTCAGCAAAATTCATTTTTTGGCATAACTATAACCGTCATAAGAGCCACAACAGACAAACAGTTTCTCTTTCCCCCAAAAATACTTTCAAATGTTCACTTTTCTATTCCACTAAAACACATAAAGCATGAGCAATTCTTCTTTTTTTGTATTGAATGTAATTCTTCACCTCAGAGGATGGAGTTTGTTCAGTTCTGCAGTTCATTGGGGATCATTGTGTCTTGTTTTTCACAGTTGAAAGAGATACCTGAGCCAGTTTTCACCTGTTTGATACATCACAGTGAATGTTGGAGGGACCAGCAGCATTAAGATCAACCTACGTCTAGAAGCTGGAGAGAAATCAACAGACTGCAGGTTTCCTTTTGTGGGAGAGAAAACGTCCTGGAAGTTGGGAGATGCAGAAGTAACAGTCGAGCGGTTTGAACACTTCTAAGAGGATATCTCGTGTGTTTCCTTTCAGACTTTGCTACATTACAGTCCAGAGATAAGAGTCAAAACTAGAGGAGGGAACAAAGTAAAGGCCTGCAGTTGTAGGTTACACAGGTGGGGTGGAGTAGCGCACTACATAGTTGTAGTCAGGTGGCGGGCTGTGGCACTCCAGGGCCGAGTCGTCCAGCGTTGAGTCATCAAGACTGAAGTCCAGGTTAGGGACTGTGGGGGGGTACTTCTCCTTCTCTGTGTCACTCAGCACAGACTCTTTACTCTTACTCACCGCTTTCATCCTGAAACACAGACAGAGAAATACCATGTTTGTGACATAAGAACCACCAAGGACACTGAGGACATGTGAGACTGGCCTGATGGTGGTCCACTTGGACGTCCCAAGGAGGAAAACAAAACACGGAAAAGCAATTTTTTATTATGCAGAACAGACCTGAAATAATCTTCCAAAAGATGTAAGACCATAGACTGTATAATAAATGGATATAGTCTCTGTGACATCATTCATTTGTTTCTGAAGCAGAGTTTTGAAGCCTATCGTCCACGGTTGCCATATTGGAAATGCTGACTCAACCTATCTTCGGTCGATCTATCATGAGGCAAAGAGGTGGTGTTGAGGGGGGCTTTGATCCACATGGCTAACAGCTACAGGATGCATACCTGTCAGTCAACTCAGCTGCGCCTCTTATTATGAAAAACTTATCATCTTAATATCTTAAGATGAGGAACAGCTTCTTTCCTGAGGCTGTAAGACTGCTGAACTCTGGTGGTGCTCTGTAGTCTCGGCTGCTCCCAGCAGCACAGACTCTGATATGAACAGTACTACAACGGACAACCTCAAAACTCGCACATCGTACACTTGCACATTCAATTGCACTGTGACATAAGAACTCAAGCAGTCCATGCACAACATTTATATTTGTATTTATATTTTTATATTTATTACTGTTGTCTTCCTTTTTAATTTGTGTGTTATTTGTGGCTTTATATGGGAGCTGAGAAACAAAATTTCGTTCCATATCATGCGACAGCTTGTGTTGGTATGACAATAAAAAACCTTGAATCCCTTGAATCTTCTGAACTACTAAGTTAAAAAAAACATGGACCCCTGTACAGTGTGTGCTGAGGGAAATTAGCTATTCAGATTAAAACTGTTTTTAGTACCAGGCTGTAAACATGTTAAATTATGCTGTAAAGATTGTGATTTTTGAATGGGTGTGTATGTGTTTCCGGTGCTTCCAGACCTAGCCTTAACAGGACACTTGAAGAACTTCAGTTTTTAGCACTTCTGCATCCGCTTCATTCATCACGGCTGGAGGTTGCTGCTTGTGTAATACCACTGTGTCAATGTAATGTGAATACTTTTTGTGTTGTTTGGATAAAACATGACAGGATTTCGATCTTTTGACATTTTACAGACAAAATATTTATCTGTTGTGAGAAATCAAGAAAATGATCATCAGATAATTTTAGATCCTGGCAGCAGTGAAAGTTAATGATGGGAAGAGATGCAAGTAGATTCTCTCCTTGTTTGAAAGCAGACAGAAACTATCCTTAAGAGATGACAGAGTTCTTATAGTTATTGTGCATTATATAAACACTTTTCTCCTATTCTTGACTCTCACAATAGAGGGCTGTTATGATATTCTTTGGTGTAAGACATGCCCCTTGTAGAGCCATACAATCAGTCAAACCTTTCCTCATTCAAATATAATATAATCAATCATCCCGGGATTTTCTGCTTCATTTGGCCCTCAGAATATGAGTAATTGCCTCTTATTGTCTTTGGAGGTTGCTAAGGGTTTCCCAAGCTCCCCTCTCGAGGCCAAGGGGTCAACACCCAGTGGGGGGAAGTGACGCCGCTGTACAGGAATGCCGTCCTGGTGAATAACCACCTGGTAAACCAGGCATCAAAACAGTGAACAATGGCACAGAGTTGCCATGCCAATGCCAGGCACCAGGGTGGGGTTTTTACTGGCGATTGAGCCACAGGAAACGTTAGAGTCAGGGTTAAATCTCTTTTATCCTTAGAAAAAACAATTCATCCATTGTGTTTTTTTTTGTATTTTAAAAACCTGAACAACTCGTTTGTGTGGAGGAGCTGTGTTATGTGCTACATGCTAAAGTCATCAGGCTAGAAGAGAGCTGAGGGGGCAACAGATAAAGAAGAAGAGCACAGGGCTAAGCTAGCAGGGGAGGACCTTTCAAACTCTCTTAGGTTCAAAGGTGGTGGTGATTGTGTGGCATCCCTGGAAGGGAGTTGTCTGCTCTAGATGTAGATCATTTTCCACAAGCCTGGACTGATTCATGCAGAGCCCTGAGGACAGGAGCAGGGCCGTGCCCAGGATTGTAGCCTCCACTTCAGTTTCAGTTATGAGAATTAAAGAGCATTGTAAGCAGGTATCAGTTTTCCCCTCAATTTGTACGCCTTACTCCTCATCTGGCAGATTTTGGGAACATAAAGATCTGCTTTGGACAAAATCTCTCCTGCTGTTCCTCCTTACAGTCTTTAATGTGAAAGCTGCGATACTCTGAAGGTACATTATTGGTGCTTCTGTGCAGGGAACAGCAAAAATACCACAACCTTAAAAGCACAAGTACTCAGCTCAGAGATTTGAACCTGTAAATGACCTGCTGTAAGCTACAGAAGCACACATGAGAAAAAGATTTAAAGATACTTGACTCTATCCTCAAATAAACTCTAAAGTAAGACCATATTGTTGCAGTGTTTTTGTTGTTGTCCTGTATGATCATTCCATATATGTTTCTTGGCAGGGTGCAGGATCTTGAAGTCATCTAATAATGATCCTTGGGATTTTGGAGTGAAGACTTCAGGCTGAGGTCGCTCCTTTGAGCTTGTGTGTTTGTTACGTTGCATTGCATTATAGCAGACAGCCATGACTCATATGTTAAGTCTGTCTGGGAGGTATCTCATTCAGGACTCTCTCAGTGAAAACAAAAGACTTTTAGTGCTAGCTTTTAAAACAGCCAAACCTCAAGTGAAGAAACCATGCTGCTTTTGTGCTCAGTCCTTCACTTTGTCACCTTCAAGCTTTTTCCCGCCCACTCCGCCTTTGTCCCTCATGCATGGCTGCCCCAGACTAAAGGGAAAACTGGCCGCCGACGTCTTTTAAGGGCAGAAGAAACTTGTGTGTGTGTATGACAGTTTTAGTGTCTAAATTCCAGCACAGTGGGGAGGTTTCTAAGCAGGTATTCTGCAGACCCTTCCTTTGGGTTTGTGTGTGCTGGTTGCTTAGACGAGTACACTGAGGTGTGGTGTACTTACGCCAGAGCCATGATGCTCAGAGGTCGGCCTGCAAGCGACTCCAGGCGCTTCAGAGTCTTCATGTTGTCAGAAGAGAGGCCCATCCCACTGTCCGACTGACTGCCCTGATGATGATCATGCAGAAACAGAGTGAATCAATGGAGTTAATCAATAATTTCATATCAAGTTTGTAGGCAAGTAAATATTATATCTCAAGAATGATTCAAAAACAATTTACAGAGCACTTAACATGTTAACAGCAAGGAATAATGATGAATAAAAATAGTCAGGTGAAGGTCCAGAATGGTTAAATTGACTAGAATCTAATGAACATCATACAATCCTTGTTTAAAATGTGGGTTTAGCTAATGTTTTTAAGTTGTTCTCTCTCAAAAGTCACACTCCATACTAGACCACCTATTTATAACTATGCCTGTGACTCCTGAAACCCAGAAAAAACTAAGCTTATCTTCTAGTGACCTCAAATTTGTTCCACAGTGTTGTAGCTAATATTGCGAGTTGTGCAAGGCTTAATAGATATAGCAGAACTGATAAGGGCTTAAAATGCAATCAAAAACATCTAGGAACTCCATGGGACCGATGTACATTTTCCAACAAATATTCCAATCATTAAATAGAAAGACTGAAAAACTTGGAAAATGATGCATTCAGTCTTTGAAACCAGCAGTGTAAGGAACCTGGATTTTTACATTATAACAACATGTTGAGACATTTCATATCCTAAACATCAATAGTTACAGCGATGAAGTAACTAAAAATAAGGCAGATGAGTCGCAGATACAAACTCAATGAAATGGGGCCAAATACAGCCCCCTGTGGGACTCCACATGGCATGACAACATAGAAATGATATAATGTTATGAACAGTTATCAGCATGGTTATAATATCACAGGTTAATTTTAAGTCCAGATTCTTGTTACTGGTTGTGAAAAACTTACATCGTGGCTCTCATTCGTCCCGCATCCCATGGTTACTTCGTCGAAGGTTTTCACACTAGCAGGACGGATCTTGATGTTCCTGGTGAGAAAATATTTCCAGTGTAAATCTCCTGAGTACCCTAAAATGTTTTCTCTCTGTTTAGAGAATCCGTTTGATTACATTAAATCCCAGAGCAAAGTTCGGCTACAAAACCGCAGGAACTTAATCACTTCAATCAACAATGTGCGGCATCTACGTCGTCATACGTTGAAAACACACCTTGTTTACTTTGCATTTCAACACTCTGAGGCTGGAACGACCGCTTAATTTAGCTTAAGGGGTAACTGTCAGTGCTCCTTTCAACACCTTCTCAATAAACACTCTGGTGGACCTGTGAAAACCCAAGAGCTCAATAAATATTATTTTAAGTGGACGTAAACCTTGAAGCCGGCTCTGTGGTTTTAGGTGAAAATCCTCACAGGAGCTGCAATATTGAAAGTTCTGTGGCCATCAAGCTGCAGTGTGTGTATTTCTTATCATGGGCACATCAGGACTCTCATTGTCCTCAGGTCAGACATAAATGTTCTCTGGGCCGAGTTTAGTCTGAGCGCCACGGGAACACCAATTGTTTTGGATATTATTCAACGCAATGTTAAAAACTGATCTAGGAATTTCCTTTGCAAAACAGACTCGGCACTGCTTGCCATCAACAGTGTGAGGACAGGTTTGCAAATCTTTGAGATAAGAGGATTTATTTCATTCGAATGTCCAAACAAGCTCATTGGGGAGTTTAACAAATATGAGCCAAAAGGGACAAGAAACTACAGCCAGGGTCATTCTCATGGCCCAAGGGTCCCGTGTGTTCATTGATGTAGTAAGAGATTGATGAATTAGGAGATGATGTTTCAAATACAATTTTAACGGCAAAAATCCATGCAGCCTCTGTGGTGATATCAATTTCTAAAGTCAAGAAAACTGCCTTGGCAGCAAATATTGAGGGTGTAGCTATAAAGTAGAATACGATTAGTTCCTCTTCATGGGTTTTTGCCAACATTTAAATCCTAAAAAATACATGAAATATTTAAATGAGAACCAAAACTCCTTTTAACGGTCACCAGTAAGCTCCTGTAAAGACATTTTGGTTTGTGCTGATTTTTGTGGACAAAGCATTCCCTCTTCTCTTTTTTGCAGTTTTTGTTCTATACATGTGTTGGTAGTGTTTTCAGACAAAAAAAATCTAGTTCTGTTGTCTTGTAACAGTCAAATATATCACGTTGAAGAATGCAACAGCACATTTTATTTAGTGTGCTTTGGCTCACTTTGTCTGACACCTACCCCTGGCAGCGGGTTCAAGCATCAAAAAAACTATGCAGAATTAATCAATCTTGACGTTTATTGTCTAGTGTATTTTTCTGGGACATGAGGAGTCATGATTATTAATTTAAATCTGTTTCATAACCAGATAAGAATCCTCATAGGAGCTTTAATTTTTTACATCAAGGAAATAAAGCGTAGAGTGGCTGATTAATAACCCAGCGCTAAGAAAGTTAGATGATCTAGCAACATCAGTCCAAGAACATTAGCATCGGGTGACTTTCTTCATATAAAGTGTTCAATGAACAATGATTAATATTCTCACCAGGAGTTCCCTGAGTCACGCTGGGAGATAGGTCGTGTCGGCGTCTCCTCTGATGGTGCAGTTGAGGGCGGATCTCCCACCTTGGCTAGCAGAGCTGTGTTTATGGGTATGTAGTGTTTCCCCTCCTGAATAAACCGGAGACAGAACATATAAGAGTACAGACTTACATGATGCAAACTATACAGAGGAGAGAGTTAAGTAGGTCAATGCTGCGTCCAGCTTCACAAACGCATGCTTCCACAGGTTGTGGCAGGCATCCAAAGAAACTAAGGTTGTGCCTCATAAATTCAACACAATGTTCATGAGGTTGATGGAGATGGCAGAGACCATGACCAGCCTTCCTGTACTGTAACAATAGTTTTACTTATAAGAGTCAAACCTTTACTGTTCATGCTGTCCGGTCTGATTTGTTTCTCATGAAGATACATTTCACAGACTCATATAGAATCTAGTTTTTCATGTGATAGGGTTTGTGGCCTTGTCTTTATCTATGAGTATTTCACTGGATAATATGCAGTCCTGTGTATTCTGTGACTCCTCTTCTTTGTGAGCTTATCAGCCTGCATTAATGAACAAACCACATAACCTATCCTCTTCAGTGACTGGAGGTGGAAACATGACTACTGGTATCTTGATGACTGAAAAATGATCTCCTCTTGTGAGGGCTTTGATCAGTTTCCCATTGTCAGTGATTGTTAGGGCTAAGTGCCTCACTTTCTTAAATTCCCAGCGTTTTAAAAATCATGTTGTTATTCTTTCACCAAGTAAGTAGGTTTTTTTTACTGTAATTTAAAGTGCCTTTTTAAGGTACACTGAATATAAAAGATAATATTCTTTGTAAAGGCGATGGTGAGAGCTAAAATAAACTGTCCTTGTGTCTATGAATGGAAAAAAGAACCAAATGTCTTCTTGAGTCCACCTGATCTGAAACAGCCTGATGAAAAACCAAACTAAATCTTACTTCTCCTACACTTAACATTCTCTGTTTCCTAATTTCCTAACTTCCTTTTTAATCACGAGGACCAGTGATGAGAGCACAGACCTGCTTCAGTTTAATAGTTGCTGGAATTGAGTACCCTGGCTCACTGTTGCACTGTTTTGTGTTATGTTGTTTTAACATCCATAACAACTCAACAAGCTGCAGTGAATCAGGCTTGTTGGACCATGTCAGGTGGATAAATGTTTGCATGGTAATCAAATGCAGATTTTTTCCTACAGTGCATTTTTGTTGTCCCGGTTTGACCAAAGAGCAGTTCAACTTTCTGTCAGAGGTAAACAATCCACACACTGAGAACAGTTTCAGACATTTCACTGTGTCCATACCAGACATTGTTATGCCACATCACAGTAACTAATACACTATTTTTCCATGCGCTTTGAAGTCAGGTCGGTCTTACAAGACTGATGGTGCCTTTTCAAAGAGAATCATGTGTTTGTGTTGAGTGTTATTTCCCCTCTCTGTTACTCTAAGCACACCCTTGGATATTTCTTAGGCTGCAGGACTCTGACCATCAACACTACTTCCTGAATATATGCAGTGTTTAAGACTCATTGCATTGAGCAAGTGATGAGTTTTCTATGGGGCCAAAGTATGTTCAGGATTCTTGAAATACTGTATGTGGAGATTTCAACTTTAAATATGATTTTATCACTTGTCATTCACTTAGAAAATGTAGCTCTATTAAAAGTTCAGACAGGAAGACTATAAAAGCAGCTTTGATAAAAGCAATCACAGCAGTTGTTTGACTCTCCTCTCCCTCGTTCAATAGCTCACCCACTTCCAGCTGCACGCTCCGGAGCTGTCATTGGTTAATCAGCGGCGGCTGTCATCCAATAGCTCACTGGCATGCCCTTATCATCAGCCTATCAACTTTCTGCTGTCTTTTTAAATGTGTCTCTCTCTCTCCAGCTAGTTCCTTCTTACATTGATGGCGCGCACCCCTCCACCTCCCAATCTCCACCTGGTCTCTGCAAAGTCCTCAATTCCTAGGATTCATCAACCACCACTCTAGGGGGATTTCTTTTGCTGCTGAATTCACACATCCTACACTCACAAAATTATCCCCATAAAGTCCTTACGCCAAAGATTTCTGTCAAGTTTCATTATTCATTAAGTTGTAATAAATAACCTTTAATCTTCAAAATGTGTCTCTCCTGATTGAAATGGTGATTCAATGAGCTGAAAATACAAAACTCTAACACACATTCAAACTTAGATTTTATTGTCCATCTTTCTAGTTCATCATACCTGTTGCACACTGGCCTGCAGCAGGTCACCCAGCCTTTCCACCAGCTCAGTGAAGGTGGGTCGTTCCTGTGGCTCTCCTTGCCAGCAGTCCAACATAGTCTGATATCTGAAAGCAAGAATGCACCCATCACAAACTCCAGGTTAGATACATGTGAAACTCTAGAATACTGATCAGACAATTTTAATGCCAACGAAGGTGTAGTTGGTTTCATACTCTGAAAACCCGCTGGTAGTCCTTCAATAAACAAACCTTTTTGTATTCAGAGACCACATCTGGTTCACCTCTTAAATCAGCAGTCATCTAAAACATTCATGCGTATGCTGTTTTCTATTTTCAGGTGATCCTGGCTGAGCCTCTGGGGGCTGTATCTGGTTCTCTCCTGGTCTTGGGTGTGAAGCCCGGTGAGAGCACATATCCTCTCTCAGGTCTCTGACAAGCTGTCAGTGTCTCTGCCCATGTGGTATGACACAGAGTCTCTGTGGGAGTTTACATCACGGCTGTCTGTCTTATTTTTAGGGGGAATTTAGAAACCACAGCTGTTTTTTAAATTTGGTTTACGATATGTTAGTGATTGGGATCGGTAGGTGACGGATCCCTTTTATTGTTTCCAGTTTCCATATAGAGTAGCTTAGGTTTTATGTATGTGGAAGTATAATGGTTCACCTTTGGCTTCTCATTTAACCCCCCCTCTCTGTTTGTCCTCCCTGCTCCTTGCCTCACTGAAAGAAGCCGAGCAGCTGTGATTCCACCTTAATGAACATAGACTTCACTCTTCCAGGTGGTAGCCCTCCTAATGTAGAAGCAGGATGTGGACAGCATGATAGCTTCCTTCATTCATATCATTGATGAGGTAGGGGGGTAGACACAATGTATGAGTGCACAATTTAAAGCACATTTCCTGCATGGTTTGTGATGAGAATAAATAGCCTTCCGCCGCATGCTTCAAATCTTGAGGGAGTGTGGTTTGTCTGAAGGAGGGGGGTATTGCAGAACTGAGCTACTCTGTCCAATTGGGCAAGGATGGTAGGATGGGAAGTGAGCATCCTTTTTATTGTCCTCCCACTCTCTGAGCAGCATCCGCTACATTCCTCTGCAATGCATCAGGACCGGAG
Source organism: Notolabrus celidotus (assembly GCF_009762535.1). Classification (NCBI taxonomy): domain Eukaryota; kingdom Metazoa; phylum Chordata; class Actinopteri; order Labriformes; family Labridae; genus Notolabrus; species Notolabrus celidotus. The sequence goes on from NC_048279.1 coordinate 22,493,605, forward strand.
AGGAACTTAACAGGCAACATTCCTGATGAATCAGTGCTGCAGTGGCACAAATTATTTGCTCAACACCACCCACGACCTTTTGTGCTCCTCATCGTTCATAGATTACGAGTGGGGTGAGGGGTCAAGGTGTCAAAACCTGCGCTCACAGACACATGTGATAGAGTGCAGACCTCTGCAGGGGATCAGGGGAATTTACCCTCTGACTCTGCATGGATTTCTATGCATCCCTTTCAAAGTGGTATCAGCAGGCTTTATCTGAGCTTTAAATCAGCGGCAGGCCTCACAGCCATAAGCATGCAAAATATATAATCTTGCACTTCTATTTTTGTCAGTGGACTGACTGTACGAGATGGAAAGTACAAGAGATTCTTGGCACCAGCAGGTCTACATCTTAAGATCTCCTCTTCTGACTGAAAGCTGCAGTCTGGTTTGGATTTTCTGAATCATTTCCAATCACTGTCTCCTTTGCAAGAATGATAAATTCATTCAGTTAGCTTTACTTGGCACGAGCTGCGTTAAAACACAGGACCTTTAGATACCACATCATTATTGAGCAGGAGTGCAGCATTGCTCTTTCAAAACAAATTAGATTTGTGGACTATAAGAGTCAAATTAAATTAAAACCAGACACAATGTATGTATGCACATATGTTGGAGAGAGACCCAGAGCTCAGACTGTAATGGTTGGTTCTGGATCAGCTGCACATTAGACACAAGTATTTTTATTGCAGTGAAAAGTTTGTGTAGCTGCATCACTGACTGACAGCACTGACACTAAAGAAGAGGACTCTCTGTTCTCCCACAGATATTTATGTCCAGCACCCTCGACAAACCCCTTCTCAAAAAAAGAAATCCTTCAGCCTCTGGCTCTCCTCACTTGGGGGAACTCGAGCTCCAGACATCCAGTTACATCTGCACCCCTGTCAGTCAGAAAATCCTTATAGCTTCAAGCTCACCGCTTCGGAGCTAATCAGCTAAGAGCTAAGCTAATGTTTCAGAGCAGGGTTCTTATCAGGTACCCCTGATCTGATGGGGCAACCACAAAAATGGAGACAGGCACAATGCCTCTTTGCTGTATATTGATATAGGGGCCCCTGACTTGCTGTCTTTATGTTCATTGTATTCTCCTCTGGGAGGAGAATCATACAGCTGGGAGGTATTAAGCTGCCTTGCTGGGGAAATCAAAACTTATTTAGTGATATCAAAAACAAAAAAAATCTCCGATGCGATTTTAGTTTCTCAAAATCAACAAAAAGAGTTTTATCTGCCTTATTTTTTATTTTGTTCTTCTAAACTGTGCCCTGTACGGTGACCTTGAGTGCTGAGAGGGGCACCTTTAAATCAAATGCATTATTATTAAAATGCTTTCAATGCTGCATTTTCCACTCTGTCCACAGACATACAGGATCAGCAAATCCGGTCAGGTAAATGCTCCCACACAGTTTACTTTGCTTTTTGCTTTGAGATTGACAGCATGCAGGATTTTTTTATTTTTTTACTGAGGTTAAGTTTTAAGGGGAACTCTTACATTTCAGAGGAAGAATATTCTGGCGCTCTCATCCTGGTCCCCTCCTTCAGCCGGCAGCAAAATTCTTCATCGATTTGGACGCCAGGGTACGGGGAGGCGCCTGAAAGTATACATATACAGAAAAAAATTAAAGTTACTGAACGTAAAATCAACATCTACAGTCTGTGTTGATTTTTCAGCTCTGGGTTTCCACCAGATAGTAACTTTTAAAGGCCATTTCAATCTCAAAGTTGCCTGAAGAAGGATACGCACTTACCATCACACATTTCTTAAGGTAGTTTGAAAGTAAAACTCTATTTATTCAACAGTATATGTAATTAAGCTATTTTGTTCATTTTTATAGCACAGCCAAACAAAACTTCTAAACTGTGTTTAATAATCAAATCATGTTTTATACTCTATGCCAGTAAGTATCTTATTGTGTTATTAAAAAAACATCAGCACGCCAAAGACATCACATTTGTATTATAATGAGACATAATATTCTCTATGATAGTGATCTGGTCTTTGCAGGCCTGGCTCCCTGTTTGGCATTGACACAACACTAACAAGTGTTTGGATATTCAAGCCCACATAATGGAGTTGACACACTTTTGGCTCACAGAGCGACCTGAAAAACAAACTGGTGTTACCCTGTAACTTTTGACCTCCAGAAATGATCAGGTTGCAAAGCTCACTCCTTAGGCCATTTCTCTTGGTGGTTTTGTATCCTTGTTTCTTGATTTATATTCTTCAGGCCATGCTAACGCTACCCAGATGTGTAAGTGTTTCTTTAGGGGAAAATGTGGTGAGAACGTGTCAAAAAGAGTGAAAAAAGAAGAAAGCGAGCTAGGTAAAAAGAGGCAAGTGTCCTGGTGACGTCACTCTTCTTTACATTTAGAGACCATACAATTTGACACACTTTCTGTAAACCGCAGCGGGTGACTACACTGTATGGCAGTCAAATGCAAAGAACAGCAATACATCCACCTTTGTTTCTCCGCTTTATTACAAGCACTCTTATGTTTCTCCTGCTTCCCATGGTGACATTAAACATACAATATTTCACGTTGAGTCTCGCTTTAGAAACGTGTGGCGAGTTCTGTGCTGCAACACATAGGCCATCATGGACCAGCATACAATGCTGTTTTAAAGGCTGCAGTGGTTTCACAGCAGGGAAACACTTTTACACTGAGCTGGCTGCTTGGTTACAGTCAGTTTGTGTTGCAGCTGGGAAGAAAACTTAAATAGGAGGTGTTCTCTGTTTTTTTATGTCCCATGCCTGTACTAAAAACCACAGTCTAACCTCACTAATGCTTTTTGCACGAGTGGCATGAAAATAGTTTTTTTCAGGCTGACAATGCGAGCCCAGGCTCTTTGTCCCAGAGGCACAATTACACAGTGGAAGAAGACAGTTATTACCCCGTGCATCTGGAGAGGCTCTACACCCGGGGGCACCGAGTGGGTCTACCAAGCTCATGCACTCTTTTCCCTGAACTTAACAGATAACAGAACTTTGTGTACCTCTGACATACCAGGCTCTGGACAAATGTGGCTTTGTGAATGTGAACTACGTGGCAATATTGGCACAAGCATTTTAAATACATTCATGTTTATAGAAGTGTAAACGTGTCTGTTCACAAATAAATACTTCTGAACTGTTGATTGCATTTGTCACTTCAACATTCAGTACTTTTATCCCATGCTCATTATATATTCAGATACAGATCCCCTTACTGTAGGCGAGCCTGGTTTGGCAGAGGCTTTGTCCCGTCGGCCATAGCACTGCTAAATAAAATGCCAATGTAATGTGTCCGGTGTGTTTATATGTGTCTGGTGTGTATATATGTGAGATGATGTGCATCATTGTTGTGAGGCTGGGTAGATGCTTATTGTTTATTTGTGTTTTATACATGTATTCTTGTACAGACGGTGACAACAAATCACCTTATTATGGACAAATAAAGATCTATCTATCTATCTATCTATCTATCTATCTATCTATCTATCTACCTATCTATCTATCTATCTATCTATCTATCTATCTATCTATCTATCTATCTATCTATCTATCTATCTATCTATCTATCTATCTATCTATCTATCTATCTATCTATCTATCTATCTATCTATCTATCTATCTATCTATCTATCTGCTTCCTTTCCGCCCCTGTATTGTTTAACAGTATGAGCAGTAAGAGCAGCAGTGGTCAATGCTGGGATGTGACACTTACCCAAAGAGAAGATCTCCCACATGAGAACACCAAAGGACCAGACATCACTCTGAGTTGTGTAGACTTTGTCAAAAATGGCCTCAGGTGCCATCCACTTCAGCGGCAGCCTCGCCTGTTCAGGTATGGAGATAAAAAATAATAATTTACTGTCTTATCTCAACTGTGGGGACTAATTACTGCCACACACGTTTTTCTAACTTAGCCTCGTAAGCAAGTTCCCCATATCTATTATTCCAACGAAAATGCTGATCTCAATTAGTTTTGGTGACTTTTCCAGGAACTGCCGACTCAATTCAGTCCTCATCTTTCCTGCCGAGGAAATGGTTGCTCACTATTTTACGTGCGACAGTTCACAAGAGTACTTTTGAGCATTTTGAGATTAAGACAAAACTAGAACTAAAAACAACTGTGACGTGCAATACTAATATATGTGCGTGAACTTACATCTCCTTTGCGCACGTAGTCTGGGTCTTTGTAGATGTCTCTGGCAAGACCAAAGTCACAAATCTTCACAACATTATTCTCAGAAAGCAGGATGTTTCGTGCAGCCAAATCACGGTGAATGCACTAAAAACAAAGAGGAAGAAAACTCATCTCACTGATTGCGACATTTACATAAATAAGTTCACTTTTTTTGTGTGCATGTAATTAACTTCACAATGGAGCTCTGCGTGCTATAAAGTCTGGCAGTATGTGGAGCAGCACATGGTCAAGTCATCAGTGATATTACAATAGGAGATGATGTGTTCCATATCCAGGCTAAGAAAATGTCTGCAACAGGTTATAAACAACAATGGCTTCCTTCTCTAATCAGCCCCACTGGGTCTGACCCCAAAATTATGAATGACATGAAAAATGAATGAACTGTAGACTGGTTTGAAAAACATCTTAGGAATTGGGGCATTTCCACACTGAAGGGAATTAACAGTTGAGCTAAGAGTGTTGTGTTAAAAGCAACATGAACGGATAATTAAACTCAAGTGAAGCCAAATGTTTAATCTTGGTTGTAACAGTACGCATCAAAACATTGAGTTGATCCCCCTTCACATTCACATTGGATCCGCGAGGTGCTGTATAATTTGAAGCTTGAAAAGCTTAGGTTTACACTAAAAGGCTTGGTGAAATCATTTCATGTTACTTGGGATCCCTTTTTGAACTATATACATTCTCTAGATTTCTCCTCGGAATTGGAGGAATGATGTGTGCAATTTGAACTTACTCTTTGTTATTTATCTTATCTAATACGTCTATTGTACCATAGTACTGTTTTCTTCCATGTATTTATTAGCATTATTATTTTATTTTGCTATTTCTTTATGTATGTATGTATGTATTATTATTGTTGTTGTTTTTTTTAACTGTTGACTGGCCTTGTAATGGGTGGCGGATGGGGAAGGGTGTTGACATTCAGGTGTGTCAACTGATGTCTAGTCTATATTTTTGTACCTTATGTTGTATGTCACACTGTCTGTCTAAAATGTTGAACATGTTCTACAAATAAAGTTGGAAAAAAAACAAAAAACTTTGAGTGGATCCTTTTTGAGTACTTTCAGTGTAAATCAGTTTGCTGCTACAGAGACACTGTTGACTTTCTTGTGTACTGTATGTACATCAGTTAAACAAGCATGAGCACTATAACCAGTACAATATGCATCCTTATATCAAAACAATGTCATTTTAAAAGCAGATATAAAAGAAATGCAGCACAAACGGATCTTGAAGAATAATTTGTTTAGTGAACTGAACATAAGTGTAAACAGTTTCTTTATCCACAGTGATCTGAGTGAAGAAGATAATACCTTGCGTGAAGCCAAGAACTCCATGCCTTTTGCAACTTGGAAGCTGTAGCAAATTAAATCTTCCAATGTCAGGACTCTCTTATATAAATCCTCAGATTCTGTAAAACAAGAGAACATACGGTTTCCCAGTTGAGGCACATTTTTCAAATTGTGAGTACTCTGAATTGAGAATATTAACATTCCTCATCAGGAAGTTAGTTTGTAAATGTAATCAGCAGCTCTCTATATGTGACTGATAAATCTGAAAGAAGGAAACAGTAAGGATTCTCACGGGGGAAACTGTAAAATGTACTAAACAATCCATCCTGTCCCGTAGCCTCCTCCCACACACTCTGTCTTTAAAACATCCTTTATACATGAGAAATAAAAACAAATAGCAAATCCTCCTTTTTTCAGATGTCAGGTGAAACGTGTGGGTACAGGCCCAGTGTGCTGGTCGGGGGTCTGAAGGAGGAACTCATCGGGGAGTCCTTCCACTAGCCCACCTGAGTAAACAGCTAATCAAACCAGAAATAACACGTCAGGGACAACATGGCCGACGTGCCGTGCTCAAGCTGGAGCCTGAAAGCAGAGCTACACTCAGGTCAGGACAGGAAACAAACAGACGCCTCCCCAGTCTCAGTGGGGTGACAGCGGCTCCTGCTGCAGTGATTGTACTTGCTGAACAGGAGGAGGAAACGTCCCATCAGACTGGGCTGGAAAACAATCTGAGGAGAGCTTTTGGTTCCTTTGTAGGAGGGGTGGAGCAGAGGTGAGAGTAGAGGGGGGAGGGAGACAGCAGAAGGGACAAACAAAGGGTGGGGGCTGAAAGGAAGCAAGACGTGCTTGGCCTTTACCTTCTTCCTCTTCCTCCGAGTCGCAGTAGCTCTTATCTTCTATGAAGCCAGAGCTGGCAGAGCTTCCGGTGCTGGCCACACTCTCCAGGCGGCGCTTCATCAGCTCGCTCAGCTCGCAGCCCGATCCTGACGACACCACCTTACCCTCCTGGCTCTGGATGGCACACATTTATCAAGTTTAATGAGACGAAGTTAAACGCTGCTGCTGACATACATGGAGCTTTCCTGCATGATTGTTAGAACAGACAGTCCCTCCCAAAACTGAGGGCTAAATTGTGGGGTGAGCAAAAGTCTTCATCCTGCATTTTGTGGCTCACCTTGTAGACGATGAAGTCCTCTCTCTTGCTTCTCAAATAGTTGGACAAGTTGCCATATTTGCAAAACTCCACAATCATCATCAAGGGGCCTGTTGAGATTGGATTTTTATAACAATTATTACCATAAATTGTGACTGTCCCAAGTAGAGAGGGGAAAGTCAAACAGAGAAAAACACTGTAACACAAACTTTGCGGTTGAACTGACAGCTATGCAGGAATTCTACTGCAGCTTTGTTTTTCTTACACAGCACATTTTCTACATCAAGATATTAAAATAGCAGGATAACTTGCAATATCTTCTGAATAACAAAACTCACCTCCAGGCTTGGTGCAGGCCCCCAGCAGGTTGACCACGTTCAGGTGATGGCCAATGTGAATCAGGATCTTTAACTCTGACATCAGAGCTTTCCGCTCATTTGATGTAGCTCCTCCTGTAACAACGTAAACACAGATAGAAACCATTCAGTTGGGAGGGAGTATCATAACACGTCCTGACTAAGAGGACATTTAGAACTTAAATTGTATCTGTAAAAATCACTCCAGAGAGTTTATGTACACTTTGAATCCAAACTCCATTAAAGAGGATAAGAAACATATTTTACTTTTATGGAGTAATGATGGAAGACAAGACCTTTCCATTAAACTAAATGAGCCAAACTGGTATGAAAATTCAGTCCAGATCACATTCAGAGATAAGTGTATGGAAAAGAAGCACAGCTACATGAAGATTTTCTTCTCAACGTGCCTTGAAGCTCAAGAATAACTTCAAGGTAATTTACTGCCTGATCTCTAGTAGCTTGATAACTAAGGGACTTAATCTTTACAGCTTATAAAATATGTCAGAGAAATAGAAATATTGTTCTTGGCTCATGATATGAAGCCGCTCTTACTTGAGCACATCCTTAAAAATCAAATACCAGCACATAAAACAGGGAGTTCCTCACATTGTGGTGTCAATAATTTTATTCATTGATATAAAGTCATCACCTTGAATTATGAAAATCAAGATTCAGAGGTTGTTTAATGCTGCTTCAATGAGCCAGACATTTATGAGCTTGAAGCTACAACAGTGAAGGAGTCTTTAGATAAACCACGGTCAATTTGAGGAGACCTGCTGCTTTCCATTAAGTTTGACCTACGACAGCAGGAGAGTCTGTTCCTCTCAGAGAGCCTGTGAATTATGCTGAACCATGATTAATGGTAGGACAGCGGACAATACATCTAACCATCAGTTCTGTTTTTTATCCCTGCAGATACATCATCTCTATCAGTGATAGGTCTGCAGAATTATAGTACCGCAAAAAGCTTGATGTTCCCTAATCTAGACATCTTTCACACAGAGAACTGTGGAGATTTAAAAAAAGCAAAGAAGCTTGTTGAGCTACTTGGTTTTCCTGTTTTCATTGTGATGCAACAATTATGTTTTATTGAACAAATCTGGAAAGATGTTGGAATGGAGTTCTAAATCATTCCTCTTAAAAATCAAGACCGGAGAGGAGATAGTTTCCAAATGTTAAAGTCTCCATAATGTGGCAAATAAAGACAAATGTTTTATTACATTGTTCTCTCACTTGTAGCTGTGCTTCTGAACTCTTCTTCACCTGCAGATTTTGGACATTCTGATCCAAGCTGGATGCACTCAATCTCTTCATCAAGGACAGGGTTAGAGGGCTTAGCCTTTACCTCTATCTGCACTCCTTAAGGAACAGACACTGCATGCTTTTCTTTGAACTGATACGCCATACAAACATTAATTGCAGGCATATGTGGTGCTGTAGCTCACAAGTCTGAAACGTGCACATGAAATAAATCCTCTGCAGGAGTGACACGTTCATCTGCTACCCATACAATAGTATATCTTCTTGTGTTAAAGCTGGCATGTCTATCATGCCTGGTGGTGCATTTAGGATAAAAAGAAGTGGCCACGTAGGTGAACTTTAGGTGTGAAAAAAGGCCAAGTCACAGTCCAATATCCTACCTTTCAGCATTTTGACAGCAACAGTCTTGCATGTGGAGAGCTTGTCGATCCCAAAGGCAGAAGCCTCCACTACTTTCCCAAAAGCTCCGTGTCCAAGAGTTTTGCCTGGCAGAGGAAGAAGGTATTTGATAAGTGGGACAACATTAGAGCTTCCTGTCCCGCAGGGTGAAAATTCAGAGTGGATTCCCTGTCAGTCAGGCGATGGCTCTGTAATTAAAACAACATGCTGGAGCCCTGATCACCCGGCAGTTTCTCTTCAGAATTTATGGCTCACTTAAATCTGAATGACAGCCCAGGTCACTGATGAGTAATGACCCCACACTTCAGCTGGGGAGAGGGGTGACACCTATTTCATCTACAGAAACTGTGGCTTTGCATATCTTTACAAAAACAATCACTTAAGATGAACTTTTAACCTTTTTATTTTCACTACATCATTTATTGGACATCTGTGAACTCTTATGTTTGGAACAGTTCTCTGTGAGTTGATATTCAGCAGCAGGTTATTTTATTCTGGTGAGCAAATAGAAGTAGGACAAAATGTCAACATGGCAATATCTCATTGTCCTGGCTCAAGCGATACCATTATATTATCACTTGTGACAAATACTGATATTTTAATTCATAAATAATACAACTCTCTCTGTATTCTTCGGTAACTCACAAATTGATGTGTCCTCATTTGATCGTCTTGCAATTCATCACTTATCGTAGAATTGCTATATGATGATTTTATCATTACCATGGGCCATGTATCCAGTATCTGATTGTATCATGTGTAACCCTGTGATACCAACCCCTACGTTTAATACCAATGGAATATGAGCGAACCAAAAATGGATGACAGACAATATCCAATTCATCACAACAAATATGGAATATCAAGGACAGAACATGCTGGGTTGTGTGCATTTTCATTCAGTAAGCTAGCTAATATTTTGATATTGAAACATCATTCCAACAACTATCTGCACTAAGTTACAGATTTCAGATAAGCTCAAATTATATCAGTGTGTTAAAGGGGGTCAAGCCAATTATAGTGTCAAAAGTTGGAATATTATGAATGCCTGCTCTCTTGTTATATAAAACATTTCTCCTTCATTAGTTGACTTGCAAAGTTCTCACCTAGTCGCAGGCGGTCACGGGGAAACTCCCATTTGCTGCTGTCATACTGAAGAAGATCATTCTGCTCGTCCAGGGGACACTCGTCAGGGTCAATGATGATGGACGGACCCATCTTATAATGTGCTGGTTGCTAAAGGCGTCAGAGGACGAATGGAGAGATCATGATTACCGTTAATATATTTTATGACTTGACAATGACAACGATGGCACAATTCAAACATTTTGAAGATCTGTTACATTCAAAGTGATTGCTAACACTGATAATGTTGACTTGACACTTCAACGTCTTGATACGTTTAAAAATGTCTCTTCATGTTTTTGCATGAGGACACTATGTTCCCCGCTGAGGGCCATTTCAGACATGCAAACATGATTAGCACTTCCTATTTCCCAAGAAATGTGGAAATCTTAAAGACAAGCTAAATTTATCCTGTCATTAAACCATATTTCACAAGAGGACTGAGTCAGGCGACTGAGGCCAGATTCAGTCGCTCCCATAAAGTCGAAACCAAACAGAATCTGCAAACATTTCACAAAAGCAAAGTCACTTGTTTGACTGTTTGAACTTTTACATATCTTGGCAAATTCTAATCTTATGTGGTTTCTGTGAAAAAGAAATGACAAAGTGCCTTTACCTTCCTCAGCTTGCGGATGAAGAGGATAAGCATGAGCCAAAGGAACGTGGCTGCAGCCCCCGTGCACACCAAAATGATTACCTCAACGTTTGGCTTCCCTTCGTCGCCTGGAAATAAGAGAACTGTCGTAAACTTCCAGACCACAAGAAATCACACCGAATTATTCATGACCTCATAAATTGTCATATTCATTTGACAGGGATTTGTGAAGAATAGTTGGGAGAGGAAAACAGTCTCACACATTTAAAACCCTCATTTTTTTCTGTTTCTCCTCAAATGTCCTCTGAGAGATTGAACATTAGATATAAGTAGAAACACCCTCAGATATTTGTTTCGTGCTTGTTTGTTTGGTACATGCTTACCACACTTTTTCCTTTAGTGTTTTCATCAAAACATTGGGTTTTTTTCTGACAGTTCCTGTCAATACTCAGAAAGCTAATATCCTGTGAGTCTGCACTAAGCTTCCCCTGCCCCTTCAAGCAATCCTTGGCTCACTTCTCAAAGCAGACAGCATACAACTTGATGCTGGCGATCCTTGTGCTTCAGACGGAATGGCTACCATGAACTCTAAAATTTAACTAATAAAGTTTAGGTTTAGCATAACAAGAACCTGTTGAATTCAGACGCGGACAGTACCTGTTGTATGATATTGCCGCTGCAGTTTAATCACTTAATTAATTTTACATATAAATGTACACACAAGTCAAGAGAATGCCTTCTACTCCAATTATCTACTCTGTGTTTCCAGTCCCTGGGCTGTTGTAGATGTCAATCTTCTTGCACTCATTAGTGGACCTCTTAACACTTCACAGAGGTCATGTCCTCAAGGCAAGGACCCTCAGCCAGAGCCTTGATCATAAAACCCAAGAAGGAATTCACTCAGCATTCCTGGCAGCCACAGATTTTCTGTCAGGGGAGACTTTTCATACTGAAGTCACACCAGAGCCATTTGTTGTGTGGACAGGAAAACACAAGGCAAAAAGAACGTCTGATACCTTCTGACGGGATGAGCAGTAAAATCAGTGACTCTGCTACTTGGACTCATCACTTCACGCTGATTAACCACTACTGTAAATCCTGTTGTGTCTATGATTTTGAAGGCGAGGTAGTACATGCATTAACCTGTTTGAATGACTTACCGAGCACAGTGACAACAGCACTTGTTTTTGCCATGCCCTCCACGTTGCTGGCTACACACTCGTACAGACCTTCATCATCTTTCTTCACCCTCTCAATGGTCAGGACTCCGTCTTCTCCAAGAGAGATACCTGCAACAAAAAACCTCTGAGTCACACATGTACCATTAAGTTTAAAGTATTAAGTGCGTTTTGAACAATTTTCAGCAGGAAGTTTGTTTTAGGCATTTGTGCTTATAATATAGTGGCTGAACATGAACTTCAGCTGAGATTGTGTTTATGCAGAATATGTAACACAATGAACATTTTATATTCTGACTGTTTTTACATTGAGTAATGATTAAATTAGCCAACACTTGTTTAAACTAGTTTTATTCCTTACTTCAGCAATGGCTAGAAGTAATATAATTCAGTGGGCGGTCAGGTCTCTTAGTTTTCTTTCTTACAATATTTGGAATAGTACTATTATTGCTTGAATGCAAATGCAAATATGATAGCCTTAAAGCAATCTTTATTATGTCAACAAAACCTAATAATTAAAAAATTGTATTATTAGTAATTGCAAATGCAGCCTAGAGGCACACATTTCTAAAATAGTGTGCAATCACTTTGCACAGAAAGGTAATTTTGTCGCCTTGGAAATGTAAATGTAACCTGAGAACAGACACCATCTGCACTGTAAACCTCATCTGTTGTTTACTTATGCTTTGAAATATATCTGTCATCTCTATTTCAAGCCATTAACAGCTCTGTCTGCTGATTACGTAGTCCTAGTAATAATAACCACAGTAATTCTTTTTAGCCCTCCATCCCGTTGGTGATGATCAGGTACTCAATGATGACGAAAGCACAGTTAATACTATGTGAAAGTTACCTGGTCCTTCCTCCACTGGAACGCCATTTTTGTACCACAAGATGTAGGGACGAGGAACGCCAAGAGCGAAGCAGGCCAGCATCAGGGTGCTGCTACTGTTCACATCTTGATTAGTCAGATTTTGACTCAGCCAGGGGCGCTTCCTCGCTGCACCAAACAGAAAAACAAAAGGTTAAGATCAGAGGTGCTTTTCTTCTGTGACTAGTGTTTAGTCTGCGACTTATCAAGTGTTGCTGTAGCGTGTTTCTGGGATACCAGCATTGCCAGTTATCACATGACAACACACACAGAATGACTTGTTTTATGAAGCTGCATCAGCTGACTGCTTATTGATAGATACAACTTGTGGAAATTGTGTTAAAATAAACAAACAAAATACAATCAGGTCCTCGTAACCTCCGTAAACTTACCATCCACAGTTAGTTTAGCTGATTTGAGTCCAGCTCTCTTGTGCAGCTTCACTCCACGGCACGTGTAACCAGAAGTGCTGTTTTGAGTCACATTATGCAGACGGAGAGAAAGAGAAATTGAGAAGCGGCTGAACTGCAGACTGGACACGTTGGAAGTGATTGTTCGATTCTTGGAATCCAACCACTGCAGGTCTGTGTAGAGGTAGCGAGCTGCCCGACAGGTCAGATTGATGTCATCTCCCTCAATGGCTGTCCGAGGTTCAATGGCGATTTCCTCAGGTTGATCTAGTGTAAGAAAGGAAAGACTTTGTCATCTTTGTTTCAATGCATGGATAGAGACGTGTATCCAGCTGGCCAGTGATCCTATTCTGAACAATAGTTTTGGATACAGAGCTGCTCGTCGCAAGGCCAGGAATGTCAAATGTGCAGTTATTTCCTGTTTCATCAGTGTTAATTGAAAGCATGTTGCCGATAGACAGCATAGCTGATGGCGCTCATGCACTCATCCAATATGAGGGAAACTAAGTCTGGGCCCCAGGGGAACCAGACTGTGCTTGTTTATTCAGATTGCTGGAAAGCATTCTGTGTTCCGTAAGAGAGGACAGCTGTTATTACAATTCTGTCCTCTTTTCTAGCAGCATTCCTTCATTCTCCAGCTTCCTCACCTCTGGAAGAGACCACATGAATCCTCTAGAGAATCCTCCCACAGTGAGAGGCTAATTTTGGGGTATTTGGCATCACTTCAAATATGGGTTCACTTACATCCATTGCTCATCCAACAAAAAAAGCAATCCTTCATCCTTTTGGCAAATATGATTTTAGGGAAATGGGATTCACTTGGTCCCAAAGTAAATTAAGCTCATGTGCAGTGACACCTCATCCTTACTATTATTATATAACTGTCTCATTCGACACTCGTTTTGGGAACATTTGGAAAGGCTCAGAAGCACATAAAAAATACATTTTAATAGCAGAAGGCTCAAAGAGAAAGAGGAATGACCTGCTAGCACCGGAGCAGGAATGCAGTTATTCCTAGCTGTTTTTAAACACATGCCATTATAGCACTCCATATGGCTCAGGACATGTTTGCCTCTCTTCCGCCCTGGAGCCGTTCAGCTACAGTGGAAGATGGTTTCAATTAATGCCCCCCTCTGGTTTCTTTATTGCACAATACAATCTGCACATTCCTTTCCAGCTCTTGCGATTCATTACAGCGGGTACTGTATGCATAGATCATTGGGGAGGATCTAGAGCATGGTATACTGTAGAGTTCTTTGCATCTCAGCTTCCTGTGACCTGCTTACCTTCAATGTAAAAAAGGATCATCAATGTACTGCTGCCATATTTATTCTGTGCCACACAGGAGTATTTTCCTGATGCATGAGCCTCGCCTATCACCAGGTTGCTCACAGTCTGTTTGGGATCAAGAAAGGAGTTAAAAATTATGATTCAAAGGGGAATACAGCACATTGAGATGCAAACACAAGTGCTTGATATCACAATTCGAACTTCTACTGTTACTTAGACTTTGATGATTTATGCATTGGGGTTCAATCACCCTTAGAGCAGTCGTTGTTTAGCCAGCAGGTGAAGTGATCTGGACCTGGCCCGGTCTCTTTTACGCTCTTCTGTATGTCACATTAATGAAAGGATACATCTGGAGGTTAAAACCTGCTAAGTCTCCCTCAGACCTGCGCTAAAGATCTAGTGCCTGGACCTCATGTTCATTTCCTGGAAAGCACTTCTAATGCCAAACTTGATTTTGTCATCACACCAGTTCAACATTTTAATGGCTCGAATAGACAAAATAAAATGTGAGACCTGGCTGAGGGCCAGACTCGTCGGGGTTCTGTTTACTGTCCAGAGGGACATCTGTTTTTTGGGGGCAGTCACTTACATCAAAGAGAGTAAATGATGTGGGTGTATTGTCTGGGTGTTTGCAGGCCTGAACTTCCTGAGCTTGTAGGAGCCATTGTGTTGACTCTCAGACACACAGCTGCAGCCATGAAACAGACTCACTGTCCCCATATTCACAATGTCCACAATACAAACCCTCAGGAAGTTAAAGAAATAGTGTAAAAAGTAATATCAAATTGTCTGATTCCTTTTGCTCTGACGTTTGACAAAACACTGACTGAGTGGTGTTGTGGTATTATGTTACAGCTATTACTTACCATGATGTAACCTGAACTTCAAAACAGTCATTTAAATGGTTACACACAGTCCTATAGAGGTGACCCAACCAGACACAGTGTGACCTCTGTGCCCATGTTGTCCCCCTATGTTTTCCTTAAATTATGAAACAGGATGGTCTCCTTTTCTACTGGGCCTTGTGGGGAGCAACTCAGAGGCCTGGCCCTGACTCGTTCTTATTCACAGGCCAACACGATTTATGTGGGGTGACAGAGAGGAATTCACTTCCAACAAATCCCTCTTCTTTTAAACTGCTGCTTGTTATCATTGACCCTTAGGCCTAACCCTCATAAAGCACCAGCGTTTGGCTGGTACTTGTAAATAAGTGGTGCCTCCCAATTTATGTCAAAGACATATTAGACGTGGTGCCCTGTGCAGAAGGCCAGATTTACAGTTACATGGTAAGTAATGTAATGACATTATCCTGAGTGTTTGATCATACTTGGAGCTTGAGAGCCCAAAAGTCAATGAATCACCAAGTTGCGCAGGAGGAGCAGGTGAACAAAGCAGTTTGGACTGAGAATAATAACTGTGTCTTTCTTCTGCTGACAAGCTTCATGCCAATGAATTTGTGCCCTAATTTGACCCAGCCTGCTGTAATGGCTTTCTTTAACATAATCCTAAAGCCAGGCTCTTGCGAATCAGGGAAGGCCTGTTCTTAATTATGGTCCGGGTGAACAGTTTTAGTAACACATTCCCACAGGACATTTGCAGCAATGTCTACAGTTTCCTCTCTGTGTGGCATGTTTTGGTTTTGCATGGGAATATGTGTTTGATCAAAAAAAGCTGGCTGACTGGTGGGTCCCACATCGATGCTCAAGTGTTGATTTTGCAGAAAATATCACTTAGAGTAGTGAGACGACCAAGTCTACAACAACCCATATCTGTGACAAAGACGACTTCTATCCATTGAAACACACACTGTTGATAAATCTTGACATTTTGTGCCAGTACAATAAAACATGCTTACATAACAAAAGCACAATTCCAGCTGTTTCCCAGTGTGCTGTGTATAGTGGCTCATCTACAAAGGTAATGGTGTGGAGAGTCATCTTTTAAAGGCTGTGGTCTGACCTTGGCACATGCAAAGCTTTGGCTTTGCAGAGTTTATACTGCATAGCTCAAAGACTTTCAACATCCAAAAGATTCACTGATGACAGAATTAAAGTTGTGTCATTGGCGGGACGGGGCTTTATTTATAAGCACTCATGAACTGCGTCTGTCATTTACGGGTGCAACATTTCAGGAATGGTAGGAACGCTCTGGTAAGAATCTTCCTTTCTACAGGAAGGCCTTTGTACCAAAGGAAAACCAATGCTGTTACGCTAGTATGAAAGCAATTAAATATATGGACAGTACTTCTTAACATATTTTCCTTTTCAGATGTTGCACACCATTTGCATGAAACCCAGAAATTTCCCCAGATTTTCCTGGTTTCTAATTCTGAGAATAAATCAAGTCCTTTAATGCAGCAATGAAAAACAATAGTGGTTTCTTCAAAAAGGAGTTTTGAGGGCATTTTCATGGGTTCTGGTTACGGTTACACAAGTTAAAACTGATGCAGAGAAAATGAATCATTCTCAGTAAAGAGAAGTACTGCATCACTGCCAATATGAAGAAAATTGTGAGGATTTATTGATTTCCGAAGTTGAAGGACATGTTCAAGCCCTGCACATTGGAGATTTCTACTCAAAATCTGTCTTCACTATTGAGTGGTCTGTAGGGATTTTTTTGGATCCAATTCTCATACAAATCCTACTGTTGAGTTAATCATTGCTATTTGTCTAGATCACTTCATGGTGAGCCAAGTATGCTTCAAGTGCATCTGTTGTTTGAAAATCATGTTAAACAGTACACACAAAGTTCAACTACGTACCTTGTTTTTGCCTTTGACCAGTTCAGGCTTGACGATTATGCTCTTAATCAGGTTGTGGGGATAAGTCACCCTGTTATCAACTTTGACCTGTATTGGATTGATGTCAATGCAGCTGCAGGACAAAGAATATGAAATAAAAGATGGTAAAGATGCACATTTCTCAGACCTTAAACAACACAACACAAAAACAGGAAACTTCACGTTGTTTTAAATTAAAAGCATTGAAATGCCTCTGAATCGCATCCCATTTAGATTGCATGATCATACAGTATGACATGCTATTCTATGGTGAAATCAAGGTCTGCATCAGCCATTCTGGTATATAAACCTACAGAAAGCCTTGATTTGACCCCCACCCCTCATACTCTCCACTGCCTGTGGTGGGGAACAATCAGCCTGATGAGAGGAGATGCAGAGGAGGAAACAGCAACAGCTACAGGAAGGGCTGTGCTGTGTGTCAACTCGTGCAGGAAACCCCCCTTAGGTTCTGGCCAGAGGAGATAAGGTTGATCCTGAGACCTTGGAGGTCAACAAGGGATTGCTGATATCTTCTCAACCTGGTGATAAAGACATCCCCATATTTCTGCCCACTGCACATAGCAAGCTGCCCATTGCCTCTAAACCCCCCCTACACTCCACATTTTCCATCCTCTCCAAACTCCCACAGATTAAGATGAGATATGATCTTGAAGGGCAACATGTTGGATTTACAGTGACAGGTACTTTACAGGGTCAGGGCTGTATAAAACAAACATTTTGCACAATTGGCCTCCCACCAGGCTTTAACTGTTCCCCTGTCTCATTAGCTGCCTGCCCCAGCCCAGCCACTGTTCCTAGTGCCAACCCTGATTATCTTTAAGCCTGCAGACAGAGTTGCTTTCACCTAACTACAACTCTGCTATTATTAATCATACATCTGGCATGTTAAAGCTATTTTTTCAGATATCTGAATGAGTAACATAATAAAAGCACTGCTGGATAAACACCACTGAACATTTAAGATAATTCAGCCTTTTTCTTGCGCAGCAGTCCACAATGTTGTTTTTGCTAATGGTGGTGAGGCCTGATAACCCAAGGGTAATGGCCCATTGTTTCCCTGATCCTGAGACTCGCGGGTCTCCTGCTGTCAGTAAGAAGGCAGGCTGTTAGAGAATGTTCATGTTGTTTGTGGGTTCACTACAAGTCCGGTATTCCTGCACAGACACTCATACAATCAGTTCTGTTCAGCTTTGTAACAAGACAGGGAACCTAAGATGAACATAATTTTTCCCCTGTGTTTCCCCTTCAGTCCTCAAAGCCGCTGACCACAAACCAGACTGCAGTTCTCGGGGGCTGCGTTTCTTTGATTAATGTGTCATATTCTGGGCCAGATTCATTCAGTCAATGCTGATCTGTTTTAATGTGGGATCCCCCGGCTTAAATGGTGGCCTTGGACCCTACACTAAGTTAAGTTGATGCATTTTATGAACAGTTTTGAAGTGATACTTAAAGGCACTATGAGGAGTTTTTCACCAGCTGAGAAACAGACTGAAACCAACACTGATGCCTCTTTATGATCTTCAAAAGCAAACAAAACCATTAACAACAACACTGATACCTTCTCTGTTATCATTTCTAATGCCATAAACCACTCAGAGGGGGTAGGTGTCAGACCACATGATTGACATTTGCCTTTAGAAACATCCTTTTTCGGCTGTTTTCATGGCACATAATCACATTAAGTGATAAATCTGGCTGTTAAAATACAGCAGGGTGAGGTTTTCGTTGAAAACACTACTTTTGCATGTACAGAACAAGAAATAAGCGGTATCATTTTGTCCACAATGGGGCACCAAAATTGATATAAATCAAAAGTTCCTCACAGCAGCTTTAAGTTTTTGTATTCCAACACAGCTGTGTAGTTTATCTAGATGATGTGAAATTGAAGTCACAGCTCAATGTTTACAGACGTTTTTACCTCAGTCATGTGGACATAAAGAAACTTCAGGAGAAAATCTTCTAATAATAACAGCTAAAACTGAACATACAATACACAACAGGTAACTGATAGAGACATCATACTTGCATACATGCAGGACCACTATGTCGAAGGCATTGGCATGTAACTGATTAAGTATCAGATAATGTTGGGTATTACTTATGACTGATGCAATTTCTGCATGAAATCAGGAAATAAAAACCCTAAGCTCCACTTTTATTCTTTAAGACTGGAGGTAGGTAATACATCATGGAAGCTGCAAAATTGAAGCTGATCAATTTGATGCTTGGATCATGCTGAGGTGGTGACTCACTCTTTAGAAGCAGGTTCTGAGCGACAAGGTTGCCAGAACCAAGTGATATTTGGCAAGGGCGTCCCGGAAGCTGTGCAGGTTAGTTGATGCTGTTTTCCAAACATGTATGGCTGCACGTCCCCGTTGGCGAGCTCCCCCTCTGAAATAGTAGGCTTCACTATGAGAGAAAAGTGCACACGCAAGAACACAGACACACAAACACACATAAAGGGGGAGAGAGACAAAAAGGGAGACAGGTTAGATCAACCATCACCAACCCAACACAGCCCACTGTGGAATCTCATAATGTCTTTATAATGAGGGGCGACAGTCATGATGGATAGCCATAAAAAAAGGTGCTATTGACACCCGTGGTCCTTTAGACACTGTTTAGGTGAAAAATGTCAGGATGATAAGGCTAGCCGGAGGCTGTAGGTCAGAGAACGACCCTACTGTGGCCCATGCTCAGGTCAGTGAATCAACCATGTGTGCCGCATCAACAACAGACACAGATCCTTGTTTCACCTCAGGAGGCAGTCCACATCATTCAGCCATTCTCTCCATGACACAGCTTGGCTAACCTCAAAACCATTCATCCCACTACACACACATATACACAACCCACCACATAGAACACATTTCAAATCTAGAGCAGTGTGACAGCCCCAAACAACTGATGAAAGGGGTTTAAAATAGTTCCCTAATTGATACCAGGAACTTCATGTCACTTTGTTTATTTGAGTTTTTTGTCTTTTTTTTATTCCAATTGGATAAAAGTATTTTAAATCGGGATGGTGAAGAACAATAAATAAAGTTCATAATAGCTAGAGGGGTCTCCTTTTCCTTTTGTACAATTGTTAGCATGCTCTTTGGAATTCAAGTAAATGTTATAGAAAGCAATGCCTTTTCACCTCTGTAGTAAGCATAAAGTAACGGTCTTACAGTGCTCTGTTTTCTCTAGCAAGCAGACTTCACCTAAGTAAACACTTAGCATGTTATAACATTGATAGCCTTTTTATAAAATCATCATTCCAATGACTTACATACCCAGTCATTGTGGTCCTCAAGCTGTATCCATATTGTATGGAGCACATTGTTTATATGAGCTGCACTGTATATACACATGGTGAGGATGCAAATAAATGCTGGGGTCTGGGGGGCGTTCTAGAGCGGCTGGGGTCTGCGTGCAGAATACAGCCCAGGCCATTTAAACACTGCGCCAAGCCCCTTCAAAAGAGCCCCAATAATCAACAACAGCTGCCCCGGCTACGTCAATCCAGCCCTGGAATCAACAAGCCTTCAAATTCCTCTCATACTAGAGCTGCTACCTGCCGTCCAGCATGCTGTACTGAGTACAGCTACAGTGCTGAGGCAGCCTCAGCCAGCAGAGGCACTGCTTCATTTCCTCAGGATCAGCAAGTCATTATCAGGTTTATGGCAAGAGCTTACTGTCGACTACCAGAGTGTAGCTCAGATTCCTGTGCAAGCCCTTCGCTTGGTTGCCAAGGCTTATGGTGAAGACTCCCGCATGCTTCTCCTGCACATCTGAGATGATTAAGTTGTAATTAGCCACATTGTAACAGGTGGAATTCTTCATGATAAGAACCCCATCCTTGTACCTGAGGATAAATAATTTAACAATATAAATCAATGAAAAGAAGCAAAAAAAATGGTTGACTAGGATTTAACTGTTATTTTTGATGTGATTGTAAACACTTGCTTACCATGCTACCATGTCTGGTTGTGGTAGAGCGAAGACCTTTGGCTCAAACACAAGTTTCTTTCTACCTTCTTCGACAGACACTCTACTCTGCCTCTCATGTCTGTAGGAGATATTAAGGAATGGATGCTCTGGAACGAAAAAAAAAAAAGACAGATATTGGAATCCATGTCAAAGGAAGACATTGAAAATTACAATAATCATTGTATCATAATGTCACCTCAGTTACAGGATAATAAAGATGACAAACTTATTTCTTTGAGAGTTAATATTGTTGAATTTTAAGCTTTGTATTCAAGTTAAGAGGTCATATCATTCCAATTCTGAATTTGTCACTCTATCCAATTAAAACTCACCATAGACAATGACTTTTGCCAAGACAGTCTTCTGTATTGGAGGTTGAAGCTCAGCTTTGCAGTGGTACTTCCCTTTATCTTCCATTGTAATATTTTCCAGGACTAAAGTGTTGCTCACCCCAGTACTTAAAGCAGCTTTACCTTTGGTCTTGATTTCTTTGTGTCTGTTTTCCTGAAAGAAAAAAAAACCAAGGGTACAATAAACTTCCCTGCAAAAACCTGTTATAGTCTTTGGAGACATGCGGTTGTATAGTGTCTATGTCAAACCCTAACTTACTCCACTCTTGGGAAAATCCCATGTGAATTCCACTCTTCCGTCAAACGATGTCACTGCAGAACAGTTGAGTCGGAGAGTGTCTCCAACCAACACTCTGACACGCTCAGGAGTGATTTTAACATGTTCAAGAGTACGAGCTGTAAAAGGAGAGAAAAACAAGGAAGATGTAGGATCAGAACAATATAAAAAGAGATCAAATGTCATAAATATATCCTAACTGAAGAAGATTGCAGATTAGAGACAGAGCAATCCAACACCTGATATGTTCCAACTGCAATGCTAAAAAATAACAGAAAAATAAACTCAGACAGACAATAGACTCACTCAGTCTCTTTGGGAAGTACACTGAATTGTGCTCCTGACCGTTGACTCTGGTGTTACAGGTGAGTAGATGATACCCAATGGAGGAGCCATAGGGAATCTTGAATCCCACCTCTGGATCCCATACCACTTCCTTTACATTCCTCTCTAATATAGGTGGGAGCTGCACCAAGAGAGAAGAGCAGAGGGGTTTTTTCAGTACTCATGGATATTTGGTGACACTTTTGATGTTGATTAAAACTCACTGAGCCGGACGGACTGAAGCGTAACACTCTCAACTTCATTTAACATGTAAGTCATGCTCTGCTGGACTCAGCTGAGGACAGACATTTTTTTGCAGGGAAAGTCTTATTAGATTTTTTGTGCTGTTTTTTGGAGTGTAATATATGAAAACATTTACGCAATAGAGCACAAAACATTTCGGACTCTGAAGAGGATGTACGTGTTTTCAGTTTGTTCTCATGCCAGAAGTTTGAGCTGGGAGAGGAGGCAAGGGAAGGGAAGGAAGGAAAGGGAGCAGGAAGGAGGAGTGCCTTGAATTCACCAATAGCAGGAAATTCACACAACTACTATCAGTGTCATCTGAGTTTGCTGTGTTTGTCCACAGTTGGTGGACAGTGTTGCATGTATGTGTGCAAAAGATATGACTGAACCAGACACCATCAGGGTTGACAAGGCAACACAAGCATCTCAAACTATACTACCAAGCAAGCTCTTCTACACTGACAGATCTTTTCTGCTCTGCTGTATCAAGTCTTTTATTCCCGGGGATGAGTTACCTGTTGTTTCCTGTGACTGAACAAAGTGTGAGCTGTTTTTTTTATGACATTTCCTGATGTTTGTAAAGAAGGGGGTTCTAAATATAGTCTGAGGGTCTATTCTGAGAATAACACTCTTGGAACACCTTCCTGCCCTTACAGGAAGCAGACTGGAAGACTCCCTCCGCTGCCCCTGAGCTTCCCTTAGACACGCTGATGTCCCTGGGCTGTTTCTGTGCGCTTAAATAATCCAACACACAAAGGGTGTGAGTACCACTGAGACACATCAACAGACTGAAAGACGACAAATAAGGACACCTTGCTGTGTTATTAATAGAAGTATCAAATTCTCTGACGTGGTATTTGATTTAATGACCCCATAGAGGCCTCAACAAATGTAGTAAAGATGTAGGCACACAGTAAAAAAAAGCAACTTAAACAGCTGTGAGTAACTTCTATATTGAGGTGATTTTGGTGCTCATTGTGGTTTTATCTCTTTATTTTGTCCTGTATATGTGTCTTAAATTTTTTCTAAGGAAAAATCTCCTTTCATTCTGTTAACTGGCTTACACACTATTAAATGTGACACTTTGATGGGTTAAATGTAGCTCGACTGTCTCTCTGCATTCTGTAGAAAGGTGTTCAAAATTAGCACAGATACAGTAAACCATAGCTAATGGTCAGGTGTGCTTTTGTAAGTAATTTACATTCATCAGTATTGAATTAAGGGTTTCTTATAACCAGTTAATTTGAATATATTCATTTATTTGTCTATTTATTTTGTCATTTATTATTTTAATGTTCTTAATCTGTCCTATTTATCTCTGATGTGATGTCATCTTCTTCTTAAAACCTTTTTACTGTCCTTTAATGCCTTTATTTTTCTATTCATTAAAAGAAAAACTCTATAAAAATAAATTATTGGTCCACTGTTTCATCACTTTATTCTGTTTCATTTGCATGTTTTTTTTTAACCTTTTGCATTTTATTCTGTTTTGGTTTTTTTATGCATTGTTAGAATTTCTACACTCCTCTCTGTCTGTTAAAGGTTTATTTTGTCACATGAATCCTGCCATGCTTTGTTGAATCCTGCCATGCTTTGTTTGTCAAAGCACTTTGTAAAAATTTGTTTTTTAAGGTGCAATATAATAAAAGTTATTATTATTATAGTTAAAATCTCCTCACAGAGTATGAGTCAACAACTCTAAGTCATGAGCAGAAACAGTTACAGGAGCGTCTCTGTGAAACCTTACCGCTATCAGTTTTACAACGATTTCAGGAGAAGACGTCCTGCAGGGGATCACGAGGCTGGTCTCATTCAAGTAGGTGAACAGGATTCCAGGACTTGGATGGGGTGGTTTTACAAACGGTTCATTGTCATCTGTGTGAGAAAAAAAAAAAAACCCTCAAGGTGTAAAACACAAAAACACAAGTCAGTCAGAAATGACTTTCCTTCCAGAAGTGGCCCCTTACATAATAATAATAATAATAATAATAATAATAATAATAATAATAATCTTTCTTTATATAGCACTTTCAAAACAGGGTTGCAAAGTGCTCTATAAATGAGAAAGAAACTTAAAGACAATAAAAGAGAAATGTCAGGAAGACAAATGAAACAATGTTGGAAGAATAAAAACAACAAAAATTTAAAAATTAAAGCAATCAAAACATCAGTAATATGAAATATAATGTCTAATGAACAGCTACTTTTCTGCTAGAAATGAGTTTTGCACAGGATTTGTTCACAGAGAACAAATCTCAGATCAGTTCATTCCAACCGGATAGGGCAGCAAAGCACACAGAGAGCAATCAGTGTAGTAGTGCGTTTCTACAGGGCAGCCAGGCATCACACTGCCGCTGTGGGAACTTCATGGTGACACAAATAGTCTCCACTTTGTGTGAGGTCAAGCATTTGTTGTGTGATACAGGAACAATTATTTGAAAAGCATGGAAAATGGTTCAACAAACAGCTGAAGGGTTTTGAAAAGATAGCGTTAGACTAAACACAGACACAGCCGGCTGCCTGATAGACAAGCACAACCACAGAACAACAGGAGGAGGAACAAGGCAGATTTAGTTTAGTCTGCATCACCTACAAATAATACACATCAACAGAGCAACATTTTGTGCTTTCATCTTCATCTAATCTTCAGAAATGATTTTTTTTAACAAGTAGTAAAATACACTGATTTACTAAGAATGTGATCTCCTTTTGCTGCCAGGCGCATTCTTTATTTCAATGGTACTGATACTGTAACTGGTGCCATGTGACGCTAAAGGGGAGACTTAGGAAAACAGTAGCTGGCACAGGAAATCACAGTCAATGACCAGGGCTTCCCGTGCAATCATGCTCACCCTTCCACCTCAAGAAGAAACCACACCAGAGTAACCACTTCCTCCCTCTGACTCTCTCTTTCTGAGAAAAAGACTTGAAGCACTTGAGTCTGAATGCATAAAGACAGAAGTCAGCTTCCTGCTTATGAAGAATATATGTGGACATAGTGCATAATTTCTGCCCTTTTGCTCTCCTTCCTTCTCTCTTCTCCAACATTTCTTCCATTCTCTTTGACTAATTTAGTATTTTTTTCTTTCATGGATATGTTCCAGATGTGGTATCTTTAAAAAAAATATCACACTGCTCATTAACCATCTCGTTCAGGCCATTAGGTGCCACTGTTTGTGGGCTTAGTTCAACGCTGCACGCCTTCCCTGGCGTCAGCAGATGACAATCACCCTGGGAAACCCTGTCACTTATCAGGCGTCTTTCATGGCTTTAACAAAAACTAACAGTTCAATGCCGGAACAAAGAAATACAAGTCAATTAAAAAAGAAAGAAGCCTTATCTTTGTTTTAGTTTGCAAAAAAGTTCTCTGTAAGTCACATCACAATCAGTTTTTCTCACGCTGGAAAAATATTTAGTTAGGAATTTCAGTCTCATAAATAAAAAAAAGACTTCATAGGTTTCTGCTGTCTTATTCCCAATATTTCTTTCCCTGTATTGGAGCGAAGCGACCTAAAATCTGAAGAAGTTAAAGATCTTTTCAGGTCTCACCTTTGACATAGACATATGTGGAGGTGTTATGGTCAGAACCATCTCTTGAGTACTGACAGCTGTACCTCCCTGTGTCAGCAGCTCTCAAGTGTGTGACTGTCAGTTTGCTGCAGTGTGAGTGTGACTGACGTCTGGAATCACACTGCTCCACCGTAACTCCCTCCGATCGATTGGAATTAGCAAGAGCCCACTGCACCAGGCCATGACCTCTGACAGGAGACAGAAAGATACCTTATTAGAAGATGCTGAGGACAATGCTGCTCAGCTGACTTTTAGTGACTGAGGATACATGTGTAAAAGAGGAATGGTTTCACACATTTTATATTTCAGTACCTTTTTTGGAGGGGATTTGACACATTACTGTTGAGCTGTTGAGAGCAGAGCATTGACTCCAAAACTTAGATCTATTTTTAGGGAAAGTGTCACAGCTGGCAATGACCTCACAAGCTTTTGATTCAGGATGGCAGCGGCTGCTTCTCCCCCGAGGGACGTTTCTGACTTGATGTTCATTCTGCGTTTATTTTGAGTTAATCTCAACTTATCTTGAACTTGAACTTTCACGTGGGAACATGTTTTTCTTGAATGATGTGCTCAGCTCACACATTCTTTCCACACAGCTTCCATTTAAAAAACTCTCATTAAAGAGATCCCAGAGGAACATCAAACATGTCTCACATACCATGGGCTTGGCCTGCAGAATTTTGGGTCAAGTAACCTCCAGCTCTGATCCAGTGACAGAAAACAAGACAGTTCTGTACGGGCCAGGAGTCTTAGCATATGGCCTTGTAGGGAAGCATTACATTAGATGGATATGAGTACTTGAACATTCCTTCCAGTCTTACAAAATGATGCAAGACCCTAAATTCTTATAAAATGTGAATGTAGCACGCTTGGGTCTCACCATCTCTAAAGGGATTTGCAGCAAACCGATAAACATGGACCACCACCACCACTGATTACAGTCATGGAATATTCCCAGCTTCTTTGCAGGCAGAAAGAGTCTTAAAACCCAGGTATGCCTAGTTTATCCACCTCCCTTCCCCATCACTCCCCACCCCCTTGGGTTTTCTGTCATCCATTGAGACCAGATTCCTAATTTATTGGTGGCACTGAGTGCTCAGGGTGCTCTCTTTCGGATTGACCTCTGGGAAATGAAAAACAAATGGAAAAACTGGCTCCCAAACTTTTTTAATTATCCATACTTGTGTTATACAATTTTGACACAGATCTATGAATGTAGATATTTATCAACATACATACAGCATGCAGTGGAGGTGGGGGTGAGTAGATGAATGAATGGTTGTCAGACTCATACATGTTAGCCCTATAGTACGATATGATATGATATATGATATGTTATAATAAGATATGATATGATATGATATGATATGATATGATATGATATGATATGATATGATATGAAATGAAATGAAATGAAATGATATGATATGATATTATATTATATTATATTATATTATATATGATCTGGTATCAGTGATGTACTTGGTAAAGTCGGAGCCAATAAACCATACATAATGTTTGGTACCTGTAGGGGCCATAATGTTGATTTGCATGTCTTACTTGTTAATCATGATTATTTTCTTTTTATGGTTTACTTCATTTCCAGTTTTGGGTTCATGGGTGTGTTTCACCTTTTAAGTACCTGTTCTGTTGTGTGACAGGAGGTATACAAAGAGGGTGAGTGGGGTTGATTATTTTTTGTTGACCGCCACCAACATCGTCATTATCATTGTTTATTTATATCTTTTTTGTTATTGAATTATTTTGAGTCTTTTGTTAATAAATAGAAAAACCATTCATGGACTTTGATTTTGATATATGGCAAGACGTGTCACAAACACGATCCCACTTAGTCTCTGAGGCACTTTTCAATCTTAGCCGCTTCAGTACCTAAATATGTAATAAAGTTGATCTTTGTTGGAGGAATAACATTTGTGAAATACAGATTGACTTTAACTATTAAATCAATGTAAAACTGGAAGGAAGAGTGAAGTATTTTCCTATGAAATGATGTGCAGTAGAAGTATTAAATGGCATGACATGGGACTCATCAAGTTGTCTGAGGGCATCAAATTTGAACTTAAGAAAGATATTGTTTTGGTTCACTTGAATTAATTGCTTACCTGCATATGAGACTCAATGAATCATCCTTATGTAGAACGAGGGGATTTTCTGCGGGCATAATCTTAGGTGGCTGCTCTCTCTCCAAATGTCCTGTGGAACAAACACACAGAAGCAGGGAAGTTAAAAGAGAAAGACACAAACCTTCACACTTACTGCATCTATTAAACAGCGTGCGTCAGGAACGATTGACACAGAACATTATAATGGAAAACATTTCAGGACAATCCTATGATTGAGAATCACTTCAACTCTGTGTATGTGGGTTCACTGTGTGATGATATGCTCCTGCCTCTTGTGCAAGTGATTGTCTGCTGTGAGAGCACTGGGGGTGTTTCCGGTTCTGGGAGGGCAGGGTGTTGAATGAATAGTGGTCTGGGATGAGCAGAAGGAAATAAAGAAAGTTGAATAGTTTGTGAAAGGGGACAACATGCGGAGCAGCTGAGCCACTTTGCCAGAGAGGTCAAAACAGTCAGGATCACACAGAACCAACCCAAATTAGGATTTTTGTGGCGTGCATTCTGCTAAATCTACCTGCTCCAGTGGGTGCTCCCTTCCTTTTCTTTTAGGAACTATAAGTATTTTCATGCATTATCGACCCTGAACTCATAATGCTATTATTACACGATCACAAGGGAACCTAGGTTGAGATGTTTGACTCAAAGGTGGCCTGCACTTGGTGTACAGCCAACTGTATCTGTTGAGAGGTCCCTCTCACTGTGATCAACAGAGGAAACACTGGGATTCTCTCTCTCTGTTATCCAAGAGGTGTAACAGTCCCATATGTTATTTCCTTCTTTTCACTGAGCTCCCTGAACAGCTTGTCATTGTGGTCTGAAAATAACTTAATTAAGTCAACCCTCCACATGTGACAGTCTTTGGGGAAATATTTATTTGTAGCACAGAATCAAGATGGACAATAAAGTTACACAACAGCCTGGCTAACATGCTGACACATGATGGATAAATGTGCACACACATGGACACCACATACACATACTATTACACCTGCACTGACAAATACAAACACATATGCCGATAGAAAACACACACTCACACATGTTTAGCTTGTGTGTTTTCTATTATTTGAAACAGCTGTGTATGAATGAGCTGCCTTTGCCAGTGCTGGCAGTGGCACTTAGTATCCACCTCCGCACAAAACATTAAAGCATCCTTGTTTTATTGTCCAAGGTTCCTGGAAAGGAGTGGGTTGGGGGATCATGGTCTTTTAGGCTGTGACACAGCATGCTTTCTGCTGAATGTTAGGTCAACTAAACTTGGTAAAAAGTCTATGGTTCACAAAGACGATGGGTTCTTACCTTCTCCTTGCCTGCAACACTAATGTCCTTAAGAGTGATCTGATTTGTGATCTTGCCTCACATCCTCAAACTGGTATAATGTTACATAAGTGAGTGAGTTGCTGGAAATGAATACTTTAAATGAAACAAAATTTGAACCGTAGGACCTGTTAGATAAAGTGCTGAATAAACAATGTGAGGGCTAATTTCTGCAGTCCAACAAGGTTGTTGGCAAGCTCCCTCAATAATCTCAATGAAACAACCCACTATTTTCACACATTTACGCTGCTTATTAAAATTGTCCATGTTGTAACATACAGGGGATGTAGGGCTCTAGGATTCTAAAAGGCAAGACAGATTTCTTTGGTCACCAGCAAACCCTCTATGAGTAACTTGGAGGAGAATTTGATGATTTTAAACCCTTTTTTTTTTATCTTTCTCTGTAATGTAAATCAAATGCAGTGCTGCCAAAGTGTTTCTAGAACACTGGTCAGAAAAGATGAAAATCTGTTGTTGTTGTTGTTGTTCTGGCACCAGTAGCATCATTTGATGTACGTATTTATTAATGGAAAAACTTAAGTCTTTTTCAGCCAATCTCTGCCTTTACTTGTCATGCAAACTAGCTACAAAACTAGACGTGCTGATGGCTACTCACACACGATGCATACTTGAAGTCACTGCTGCAACAGCTTTGTGAAAAGAAAAAACTTTTGCATGCCTAAGTCAAGTACATCTACCCACACCATTTGCATAACATATGCACAAAATATGGCAAAAAAAATCTCTTTTAATAGCTGTTCATTGGCCCTTTATATTATATTCTGTATTTGAAATATGAAATTAAAAACCTTCATCTATGACTCTTGTCGAAACGTTTGTCTATTTTTACATGTTGACAGAGAAAATGGAGGAAATTAATCAGACTTTCTGTGACAACTAAGAGTTAATATTATCACTACCACTATGATGAGCATATCCAGTTAGTCAACTCATGTTCTAATACAAAAACCATATTTATTTGAATGCGAAATTTGCTTTCACACAAAACATCAATTACACCAACCACAAACATCACCCTGACCTTGAAATGCACTGGCAGGCAGCTCATCTCTTAAAACTGGGCAATTTTTCCCCTATTCTCCGCGGTAACACATTACAGATGGATGAATCAGCAGGGCCCCCCAGCAGCCCTCTGAAAGAGAAAAAAATCACCCTGTCGTTGTCTCTCTACACCAAACACCTTCAAAACTCCCACCTGCCCCAGTGCCTGCCCAACACTGACCTCAGCAAGCGACCAGACACCCCTAACCCCCCTCAACAGCTGTGTACTGCATTCCTCCAGCAGAGCGCCTGAAAAATGCCAGAAATTGTGCTTATTGTGTCGGTTCAAAGAGTCCTGAAGCTGGTTCTCATTAGGAACCATTAAGAGGAGGACGGTTATGGAACAAAAAGAGTCCTGGGGAGAGGGAGAGAGAGGCTGAGTGACTTCTGGTTCAGTTTCTCAAGTCAACTGTTGGTGGGGGCTTCAGCCGGCCCCACAGCATCACAGTATAATTTATAGAGGGCCAGGTTAACCAAGAAAAGACCAGGATGATCACACTTGTGTGTTGTTGTCGACAACTGGAACTGATGAAGAGAAACATTTAGGGCATGGTGTTTGGGAAACAATCTTGGTTTGTTACCAGCCAGGAAAAGAGATGATAGGATTCCTGGATTCTACTCTTCACTTGCCAGAAATGCTTTTGCCCCCCAAAATGATTCAAACACTACGTCTGATGTTGAAATGTAAAAATCTTTTTTGATGAATCCTGGTCAGAGGTTATCAATGCAGCTGAAGCCGTGGACAGCAAAGCTAACATTTCAAAAAAATAAGTAGCTAAATGACATGGTGACATGGTACTTTGAACAAATTTATGCTGAGATGAACTGGAAAAAAAGGTAGAGTCTTTTAAATATACTGAGTTTTTTTCAGGGCTACCCTTGTTTATGGATTATTGTTTGTTTTAATTATCTTAATGGTCTTTAAATTACAACTTATCATCATAGTTACACTTGCCACCACCCTGTGACTTCTTTCTGTTACAATTTCTTTCCCTGAATCAACTTAAAGCTGGAGTTGGTAGTCAGATTTAGATACACTTTTTGTTATCCTGGTTAAAATGATCTTTATGTCCCGATGGCAATCAATACATAATGTGTTCTTAAAAAAGAGCAAAAAAAAAGCCACTATCTACAGCCGGAGTAAACCTGGGGAAACACCAACCAATTCCAGCCTTTGGGGGCCAAAATATGAAACCAATCAAATCCCATCCTGCCGTTCTGCCCACCTCCTGCGCGAACATTTCATGTTTGTTTGTGTTTTTAACTTTCACTACGATAATGTTTTGGTGTTTTCTTACCGCTAAGTGAGACATTAGTTGACATAGTGCAAAACACAAACAATGTTTTGAATCAGTCACGATTATATGGTCATGAATCAGCGGCATTCCTGCATGTGAGCAGGGGCGTTGTTTCTGAGGAGCTCCGAGGGGAGGGGGGGAGGGGTTAGACGGAGTCATGAGGAAATGCTACATTCAAATTCACGCTTGTTTTCCGTGACTACCAACCTTAGCTTTAACTTACTTAATTTCACTATTGTTACACTTATTCAGGAGTTAATTTTCTGGTAGTTCTGTAGCTATCTGTTTATATTCTCAAACCTAGTAGATGCAGAGAGCTGAAGACGGTGGACACTAAATAAATCAGTTACAAAGCGCACTGATATGTTGAAAAAATAAAAGCTGAGAGAAAATATTTCGGGGAAGGATATGACTAGTTGTCTTCATTGTTGGCAAAAATGTGACCAATCTTCCAGCATGCATTGCTCAAGCTTGATGTTGCGCAATACAATCCCATCATTACTGTATGTGATGACTACTGTCCCTGAATTTGATGGGAAAGCCCAAGACACAACCCTCAAATGGGGGGAAATAATGTAAGGAAATACACTTCTCTTTGGCAGAGAGCACACTCCATCTCCCTGAATTCCCTGAGCCGTAGTGAAACCACTCCACTTTCAAGATAGTCAGCGACAGAAGATCTTTTTTTGGTATTTTCAAGGCAAAAGTAACAATGCAGCGTGGTATTCCCATGTTGAGGGTAAACTGCTGTTCAACAAAAGAGTACAGGGACCCAACTTTTTGGTTGCTATCATAACAGCCATGGTAACAGGAGCAAAATAGGAGCTAATAGTAACTTAACTTTCCTACACACTTAAAAGAGATAAAGTGGTGATATGCAATCTGTCCATCCTTTTGATAGTCTGATAAATTTGTTTATTAAAAGCGAAATTAAAATGAAACATGCTACACTTAAATCACTTGGTGGAACATCTTGTAATTATTTATTTCAGCTGTTATTTTAAATAGGATATGACACTACTTCTCTGGTTATTAAAGTACTTGAATGAAAAGCAAAATCAAGCAAACTGAAGAATTTCACCTTTTCACAAATTCTCGTAAAGCTCAACACTCTGATCTCTTGTCAAGACTTGGGATGGACAACCTTCCAAAGTAAGGAGAAATAAGGAGTGATATTTTTTATTTTGCTCTGTTACGTGGTCATGAAATTCAGGAGTAAAAACCTTCCTGATACGTCTCCACTTTGCCAACTGCAAGGTTACGACAACAGTCACAGAGCGTGCCTTTTTTATTGGCCATATATGAGCCATTGGAGATTCGGACACAATATGCCCCAGACTTCTCTTAAAACAGCAAAATAAAGGAACATCTGGTCATGATGGGTGGCCATTCTAGGTTATATAAAGCTGAGTAGAGCCAACAAACAGGAATCTCCTGCATGAGAGTCCAAAATTGTAAACCCAGAGGATTCCTGTTCCATAATGTATGATTAAGACTAGTGGGCAGACAGAAGCTCCTTGAAATTGAAATCCCATGCAGGATTCAAAGAAAATATATTGCTGGCTCAGGATGGATATTCCTAGTATGGACCAGATGCTGCAGTCATCCTATAAGAACAGCTACACCGAGCAATTTGTTAAGTTAAATATCCCTGTGTAAGGGGATGATTTTTCTGCTCTACTGGTAAGTCTCTTAATCCAGGTGAGTGCATATGAGTGCGTATATGATTTCCCTGTGCAGTCTGCAGAGACCCAGACGTACCGCTAGTGACCAATGAACCCCCAAAAGCACTTGGTTGACCTCTCATCACTCCCATTTTCCACTCCATCTCAAGTGTCCCAGCAGGAAAGACAAAATGACTCCAAAACAAATCACACCCAACATTAACTCACTCTGCCAGAATGGCAGCTTGAAAACAAACAGTTTCCACCGTGGCATAAGAGTTGTTTGACCATAAATGTAGAGTGCAGAGAAGTCTTCAAAATCAATTTCATATTTCAAAAACAAAAAGGCAACTTCATGGTTCAAATTAAAGGCACTGTGAGGAGTTTTCACTGAGTGTTGATTTGGTTAAAGGGATAGTGTTTTTCTGGGACGAAGACCACATTTCCCATGAGCACCAATACTCACTGTTGTAAAGTTGTGTTTCTTGCCAAAGAGTGCATTTGTTGTGGAAGCAAATGAATGGAATAAAAACACTACTTTTCTCTGGACAACTTTTAACAGGACACATAGCAAAGACAAGAGTCGTTTAACTTTCCATATCCATAAGTGTTTGCTTCAAATCCACAAAAAAATCTGCTCTGCTGTGGACTGCAATGATTTGAGAAATCTTTTTAACATTTTATGCGTAGGTTAAATGCATGTTTTGGTAAGAAGAAAGGGTGTGATGTCATTCCCGGGACTCAAAAAGCTAGGTTGATTCTGCGTATACGTTGGCTTCAACAGTGCAAATTGTCAGCCTTTATCAAGGCTGTTTTTTAGCTTCACATCTCACAATGAGCGGAAATTAAGTGACATTGTTCATTCTACATACAGTCCGTGCTTTTTCTAAAGCCTTGGTTGTATAGTTTATCTGTATAAAACAATACTTCAACAGAATATGTTTTGCAAGCTCCAATCTCAGCCATGAGTAAAGCATCATGTAGAAAGAAAATTCTTTAAAACTTCACGGTTCTAAACATAGCTCCTTGTTGGTGAGTGCAGAGTATTGACTATGAGAAATAACTTCATGTACATTGTAGGTCATAAGGAGGCATCAGCACATGAGTGATTCTATTTCAAAATCAGTTAAAAACTCCTCAGTGCCATTAATTTGACCTATTACTCATTACATCTTTCTTTTTTTTTTGTGATCATTTTTTTAATTATATATCTATCTATCTTTCTGTCATCACTTTGCCTTACATGCCTCGCTAGCAACTGGCCAGCACCCTCAAAAAACACGAATTACACAAACAACAACCAATTCCAGGAAACGCTCATCTGAACAACACCAAAAAAGCACTGCAATTATGACATCTATGAAAGTTGCAGATAAATGTATCTGAAACAGTCTTGCAGGCATGAAACACATCTCTTACAGAACCCTTAAAGTAATTCACCTTAAACATAACTGTTTAAATAAATCCAAAGTGGCATATTGTGCAGAGTTGCACAATAAAACGCCTCAGTCTGAACGGTTATGCTTCATTCATAACAGAGTCAAAAGGTCACCAAGCAACACACTTGACCTGTGCTTATTTTTGCAAAAGAAGCAGTTAAACGTGAAATATCACCAAATCGCCAAATAGGTCAGACTATGTTCTAGATGCTCTGTTTACTCCTTTAAATTCAATCACTGATAATAAAACAGATTAAAGGACTCATGTTAAAGTGAGAATAAAATATAATGAAAGTATATCTCAGTAGAGAGATCAAAGCCTTCCTTAATGCCTCTCAGTGAGCCATAGTATTATGACTCAGCACCATCAGCCACAGGATGCAGTGTGAATATTAATTTTGGTTGTTAAGCATATATTCTCTGCTTTTGTTCAGCTTTGTTATCTTTTACACACATCAGCATGAACAAAAAGACCTGATGCTGCATCATCAATAACTAATGTCTCTACCAGTCAGAGGCTGAGTGTAGGAACAATACCCTCCTCCCCTCCCTGCCATTGTCTCGTGGATATAGTTTGACATAGCTCAAAAAGAGCGCAAGGAGCTCCGGGAAGAAATCTTTGCACAGGTAGCGTGTCACATTTCCGTGACCTTTGCTGGCCAGAACAATTCCAGGCTGCCTCTTGCCCCTACGTCCGCTTCCTCCTTGTGTCTTTCCCACGGTTCGTGTGTGGACAGTGAAGGAAATCTACTTAAAAACATTGAGGACCAAGCCTGATAGGCTGAAAGTGCGGATGAGCGTGT
Organism: Notolabrus celidotus; assembly: GCF_009762535.1. Lineage (NCBI taxonomy): Eukaryota > Metazoa > Chordata > Actinopteri > Labriformes > Labridae > Notolabrus > Notolabrus celidotus. The sequence goes on from NC_048279.1 coordinate 22,529,027, forward strand.
GTGTGTGTGTGTGTGTGATTGTGGAGGAGGTGAACAGTATTCCTATTGTTCGGATGGGCTGTTTATTTGGAGTTTGTGAGGAAGAATTGCTGTCTATCTCAGTGACACACAAGACCTGGCACAAGGTAGAGGAACATCCTCACTATATAGACTGTCTTGTTATTGTGGAGGGACAGAGAGACAATGAGAGTGATTGTACTCTCTGACGAAACATGCATTCTCTGCCCAAAATGTTGAATCCTGTCCACTCATTCAAAAACAATTGCTGGAATAAACAGTTTTTATCGTATACAGCAAAAGACTGACTTGAAATATGACCAGAATATCTGGGAAAACGAATCTAAATAAAATAATTAAAAATGTTTTCAATAAAAGCTGTCACATAATAAAACATAAATCTGTTTCAATCACCTGTCAGATTCAACACATTTTATTAACTTGCTAATAATCTGCAGATTGCAACGGGACAAGACTACCTCTAGCGGTGGATGTGAGAACTGCAGGACCCCTTAAAAAGCGTCAACTGCTGTCTCAGTTTTCTGAAAACATCCTAATTGAATCAATTATAGAAAAATTGGCTACACAAATAAAAAAATGTCAAGATCAAAGTTAAGCTAAATAATCCCCCTAAAAATACAAATACTTCATTAGTTTAATTCAACAAAGAGTATCGAAATCGATCTCTTTTCATGCGTATTTTAAACAGACAGCCTTTTAAGTCAATATAAGTTCATTCAATCACTTAAAGCAGTCAGATAATGATGTGATGTTGAGTGTCTGCACTTTCTTGCATTAAACTCTTCTGCACATAGTAAGTGACCTGTGTGAGCATGAATGATTTCTTACCATTTGTGAGTGATGAACACCAAAAGATGACAACGAGCAGCTTGAAGTAGTCGGATGAGACCATCCCGCCAACTCTCCAATCCAAAACGTGATAAAAACAAAGTGACGGAGTCCGTAAATGAGACTTATAAATCCAGCTGACTGACTAAAAAAGTTTCTAGATCAAAGTGTGTTAATATTCTGAACACAATAAACCGTGGTGATAATCCAGAAATCCCTCAGGTGTGGATGCAAATAGCGGCATTGATTCTCCCGTATCCCATGACGCGTTTCGCAGGGGAGCTCTCCTCCTGCGCAGCTGGATAGTCCAACTCCCGATCCCGCAGTGAGGAGACGGATGTACCGCTGTATCCTCGGGGCAGGTGCTCTCCAACGAAAAAGAGTAAGATGAACTAAAATTCAACGATGAATGTGTTGAAGATGAGCTAGTATAATGTGATAAAGGTTGGTGGTGTTTGACATGAATCCCTAAAAAAAAAGTGAGATTAATCAGCGCCTTCCTTAAATGCGCGCCTTGGACAATCTCTCCTCCCTTTCGCCTCCTCTATGCAGCACTTTACAGTCCATGCGTGAGGCACGTTTTATGGAGACACAGAGGAAGGACGCGACGTCACTTTTTTTTTGGTTTGGGGGTGGGGGGGGGGCAACTCTTTTCCATGGGCTACTGGAGAGGAGGGGGTGTGTCACTACGATTAATAACGACTAGACAGATCTATTGTAATCCTGCAGCACACTTGATGCCAGTGGTGGACAAAGTACACAGCTTCATTACTTAAGTTAAAGAATAGATACTTCATGTCAAATAGTACTCCAATACAAGTGAAAGTTGCTCTGTCAGATTATTACTTTAGTTAAAGTACTGGAGTACTTGCTTTTAAAAATACTTAAGTATTCAAAGTGCTTTTTAAAATATCTCAAAACATTGTTTTTTCAAAATACATAAATGCAGTTAAGAATGCATAGGAGTACATTCGGTTACATAATGTTTGTCCAAAAAAACATTACTTGAAATCTCTAAAAACTATACCATGGAATAAAAACAGCAACTAAGTTACTCCAAGCACAGACACCTTAGTTTGAAATGTTGATCTGGAGTGAAACAAACATTATGTAGCTCAACATGCTTTCTCAGGTTGGACTGTGATGTTTGTATGTTTGGGCAGAGTGGGAAACATGGAGAACATTTCAAATGATACGTATCATTCTTCATTTCAAAAACCTCTAACACGGGCTGAAGATATGGACATGGGAGCTCAGGTGGAGAATTATAGCCATCATTACCACCTCTAAATGAACTGCCTGATCTGAGTGAAGTTTGCTCTGTGTTTGCTCCACGTTCAACCGTGGAGACGCATGATATACAGGTATGACTAAACCACTGAGACAAACAGAACTACACAAACACATTTTACTGTCTCAGGGATCAGATTTCAGAAAAGAGAAGGAAATTCATGAGCTGACTTCAAAGCAAAAGTAGTGAGTAACTAGAGCATTGATAGAAATGTAGTGGAGTAAAAAGTACAATAATTGTCTTCTGTATATAGTGGGGTACAAGTAATAAGTTCCCCCAAAAATAATACTCAAGTAAAGTACAGATACTCAAAAAAATTTACTTTGATACTGTCCACCACTGCTTGAAGCACACATAATGGGTAGAAATTACTTAAGGGTGTTACATAAACACAAAAAAGTTCATTACTCAAGTCAAAGTATGGACACTGTCAGATATTATTCCAAAACAAGTGAAGTTTCCCAGTCAAATCATTACTTGCTGGTTTGAGTTAAAGTGCTGGAGTAGGCTAACTGTTTTAGAAGTACCTAACTACCTTTAAAACATCTCAAAACATTGTTCTGTTTTCACAATGCATGAGTGCAGTCAACAAAACGGTGTACTTTCTGCTATGTTTCAGCTCCAAAATAATAGGAAGAATAATAAGAACAACCAACCATGGAATAAAAACTGGAACTAAGTTAAAACAAACACAGACAACTTGGTTTATATTATTCACCTTGAATAAAACAAATGTTTAGGGGCATACTTTGAGATGCTTTCTTGGATGGTAGGGTGAATTTATGATGGCCGTGAAGAACTTTGTGTGTGGTATACCGAGCAAACACAAAACTACATGAATGAATTGTCTTGCTGTTCAGATTTTAGAAAAGAAAGGAAAATTCATCAGCTGACTTCAGAGCAAAGGTTGTATGTAACAAGAACATTCTTAGACATGTAAGGAATGAAAAGTACAATAGGTTATTTGTCTTTAAATGTAAAAGAGTAAAAATAAAAAGTGTCCCACCAAAATATTACGTTTACTCGGTTAAAGTACAAATATCCCCCCAAAAAATACTAAGTAAAGCACTCAACATTTACTTTGTTACTACCTACCTCTATAAAGAAATAGCACTGATTTATGAAAAGATGACAGATATTTCAAGGTTATTTAATTCTCTTAAAATATGTACTTCACTGGCTTTGCAGTCGCCTGATTAATGAGTATCACTAATGTCAATATCCCCTAAATGATCTGTAAACACAGAATGTTTCCAACTAACACTTGACAGATCATTTAAAAGTACATCACTTATCTCAGCTTTGTGTCTTTGATCAAATCAGCCTATTGTGTTACTGAGGTCAAAGGTAACAAAAGTTATCCTGTTCCAAGATAAAACAGAAACTGTTCTGATCCAATCTACCTGCCTTAAAGTCTTAAAGATAAATATTTACTGGATTTAATTTTAACTGCAGAAACAGGATATACTGCTTTTTATATCAATGTAAATAACCACCTTTTGTCCAGCAGTACCCTGCAGTGTGTGGATGTGCTGCAGACTGTTTTCTTTTATCACCATAACAATCCCTTGGCCTTTGTAGGTCACAGTAGCAGGCACTGCAAATAAGAACATCCTGCCTTTACCTTTCCACCCACGTCAGGACAGGACAGTCACCATCTTGAGGACAGCATCTTAAGCGGGGGCGGCTTCTCTTGTCCAAATGTGATGAGCACCACCACGACAATACAGCTGGAAAATGGAGGGATGGCACATGAGAACATGGGAAAAGATTTGATTCATCCCCAGTCAATTGTGCCCTTATAGTTGCTTGGGTTTTGAGACCAAACAGTTGGAACATTATCAGTATTAAGTTAATATTTAAGTTTTCATTAAATAACTTGTGGAAATTTCAAAGTAAATTCCATATCTGAATGGCTTAAACAAACATAAATAATTGACTTCCATAGGTTGCTCTAAAAAAAAAAAAGAGAACAAAATTTAAATATGTGTTTGGTTACTTTGCTTCCTGACTTGAATAAGAAGCATACTAATACAAAATGACAGCTTAGAAACATTAAATTCATTCTTCTTCGTGGATTTGGGACTCATGATGTGTAATATTAACGAGACTCTCAAGCAGGAAGTCTCAAGAAAATGGCTGAAAAGCATGCACTATATGGAGTTCCAATAATGACTCATTGCTAGAGATTATTTAGTGACCCACTTGAAAACAGATATTGTTGCTCAATAATAATTAAAATGTGAGAATTGAAAGAAACAGCCATTCCTTAAAACAATTTCTTAGCATGTTCTCAGGCAAAGGAAGACATTCCCACTTGGCCGAGAGGGCAGCAGATAAGTCTCCCGATGAACAATTGCTGGAAGTTGCTTGCGGAGAGGGGTGGACTTGAAGTGTTTTATTTTTTAAACTGGTGTTCAAAACACACTATGGGGGGCTAACTGTTTCTACACACACAGCATGTTCTCTTCCTTTCGCCCCCAACAGCAAAGTCTTCTTGGTAAATGAACCAGTAGAAATAAACTCTTTCTTCAGCAGTGGAGTGGAGCAGGTCTGACAAGCTGCCCTGGTCAGTCTTGAGTGGATACAATAACGCAGTTTACAGACCCCATGCATAGTGCAACCAAGGAATTGACAAATATTTATATTTTTTAAGTAGATGTTAATGGGCAAAATAAGATTTATTACCCATAAGATACTTGTAAAGAAAACCAATTCTCACATGACAGTGTTTCAATTGTCAATTTCCAAGTCACAGTCATTCTCAAAAGTCTGCAATAAACCAATGGTGTCCACAAAACCAATCAGCATCAGTTTAACATGCAAGTATCTGAATGTTATTTAATATTTTGTGATCAAAAACGAAGGAGAATAAAATGGAAATTAATTCTTTCACATTTTGCTTACTTTTTCCTTCGTGACAGCTTTGCACACTCTTGGTGTTCTCTCAGTCTGCTTCATGAAGTGGTCTCCTGGAATCGTTGTCAAGAGTTAATTTGTAGAATTACTTCTTAATGTGTTTGAGACCATCAGTTGTGTTGTTCAGAGGTAAGGTTAGTACACAATGGATAGCTCTATTTGACTACTGTTGTAATCCATATTATGGCAAAACCAGATTATTTCATAGTTTTGATGTCTTCAGTATTAATCTACAGTGTTTCAAATAATTAAAATAAATAAAAACCTTTGAATGATAAGGTGTTTCCAAACTTTTGAGTGGTATGTCTTTGGAGTCAGTGGATATAGATTTGTTGTTACCTCCAAGGTCTTCACTTCCGGGATTTTTCGCGGGCTTTTTTGTCTGCTGTCAATCAAAGAGCCGAGACCGCTCGGTGACCCGACCCAGAGTCGACACCTTTGACATGGAGGGGTTCCTTTCAACTGTGAAATGTGAGTACAGTTCTCCGGTAACTTTTTCTAACTACTATGGCGTATGTTTTTGACGTTATTGGAAGCAAATTGTGGTTTAAAATTGAGGTATTGAGACAAAATTACTTAAATTGCACCCTAGCTAGGTTTCTGACCTTTGCTAGGTCACCATAACAAGTAAACCCATACTGCTGTCCATTGAGGCTAATGAGCTAGACTAGCGTTTTGTCTCTCAGTCATGAGTAAAAGATGATTTTTCTGGTTCATAATATAGTGGCATATAGTGCTTTGAACACTATGTAATATCAGCCCTAACTTGAACTAATTACGGATTGATCAATTTATAAGTGAGAGAAAAAAACTAAAAAATTAGCTAATGTGAGTCAATGAGAATATTAATAAGAAAATTTCCAAATGTTTGTATAGTAAGAGTGTTTTAAAAAATGTTTAGAGTTATAAAAGCTAATATTTTAAATGTTGATGCTTCAACTTATTTTAATTACACATACTGTTGGTGTGCATTAGTCTCTATTTTATTTTATCATATTTTAATTTGTATTTGTATTATTATTATTATTATTATTATTATTCTTATTATTATTATTTTCCCCTAATATGTCTTGCCATTGTTTTATTTCTGCTTCTTTCTAGTTTTTCCAATTGCTGTAAAATCCCTTTGGGTTGCATATGATTTGTATGAAAGGTGCTATATAAATAAAGCTTGATTGATTGATAAATGTATATTTAACCCTCCTATTATCCTTGGGGTCAATTGGACCCCATTCAACATTTAATGTCTCTAATTTAATGACTAATATCATTTGTTTGGCTTCATATTTCAACAACTGGGAAAATTTAAATGGTGATATGTTCCAATTTCCTGTAAAATAAAATTGTGAATCAGTGTTCCTTGGGGTCAATGTGACCCTAGGCTGTTTTAGCTGTATAAAACATAAGAAATATACAGAGGGAGAAATTTGAGTTTCAGTGTTTTGCCCGAGGACACTTCTGCATGTGACTGCAGAAGCTGGGATCGAATTGCCAACCTTAAGATTGAGATATATTTCCAGCCACCATGTCTCTAAAGACATTCAATGATGTGTCATACGTTTTAAAAACAGAAACAAGGCAGGGCCGAGGAGAGCATGACAAACTGTGTTATGCTAAAAATATATTTTATTTAAAGGTCTGTTTAGTCAACAAAGAAACATAAAGAACCTGACACATACACCTAGATAACAATCAGTTTCTGGAGGTTTAAATTGCTGGGGTCAAATTGACCCCAAGGACAAAAGGTGTTAGTCAATTTGATGGTAACAGGAGGGTTAAATGTATTAATCCATTTACAATCAAAGGGCAATGATAAGCTTATAAGTTTCATGTTATGGTGCCCTTGTGTGCAAAACGCTGTTGTGATATGAGCTCTCCTGTGTTACACATCTTACACTACTTGAGTGGATGACAAGTCCTCTGTTGCCTTGTTCCTATCCTGTCAACCTCTTGACATTATCTTGTCTTGTCGGCCTTTGGTCATAAACAGGTCTGACGGAGAGCCTGCTGAAAACACAGGCTTCCGATTATGATGAGGTGATAGAGAAGCTTTACTCTGAAGTCTTATGCCTGGAGGAGTTCCCCAAAATACCAGATCCCCAGGGAGGGGTGAGTGTATGAGACAGAGTATAGAAGTGTCCTCTTCAGAGATATATTGGAATAGTAAATACAAAAACTATCTAAGAAATACAAAACAACCAAGGTAGAGAAATTAATTAAATCCATATCAGAGATAAGCAGGCAGCTGTAGATTTGCAGTGTTACTGTACCATGCTCTTGTAAGGCAACGCTACATTTAATACTCACTTTACAGCTTGAGGAGTGTGCCATCCAGCTGTGGAACTGGGCTGTTACCAAGAACGTGGGAACTGTTATAAGCAAACATCAGAAAGCTAAAGGTACACTGCTATTCTCAGTACTAATTGACAGTATCATATAACTGACCATCATGACATTTTAAAGTAATATGTTGAAATGTTGATACAATTTTTGAATTGCAAGCAGTAGTAGTTGAAATGTCCACATCCTCACAGTGCGTCATGTTGCATGCAGCCTTCTGTGCTGCTGTGAGCCTGAGAATCCAGCAGAGGGCGTCATCCGCAAGCAGATCCTTGTAAGCAACACTGAACAGTAAGCCCTCTGCCAGTGCTCAGCATTTCAGGAAGATAAGCCCTGTGAGTGTCTAATCTTTACAGATGGCCAGCAAAACAGGGAGAACCTGGCTAGACTGCAAAAATCCCCAGATGGCAGATAACTTCTTAAGGCTTGCTGTCAAGGTAAAAAAGAAGAAGAAAAGTACTAACAGAAAGATGGTATAATTTACATATTATTCAACAAACAACTTCCCTAGGGTCTGGAAACCCTCTACGGCCATCTAACTTCTAGGGGTGATGGAATAGCTGACATTACTTCATCAAAGGGGGATGTAGAGAAGGATCTGCTTCGAGTTCTCTCCTACCAGGCAGAATCGGTGAGCTGTGGCTCATGTGATGTTCAACACCTTCAATGTGAATATTTGTTCTTGTGATTTTTGGCAGCTGATGTAGTGCTATTCTGACAGACTTGCAGTGTGAAGTGTGAGACAGCTAAAATGTGATCTGAGAAACAATGAGAGGGGGAAATCTTATTTTGTGCTGGTAGAGAATGTTAAATTGTGTGCTGACATTTAACTGGAAGCTTAAGTCTCTTCTTTGCAGGCCATAATTCAAGGGAACAACCATGAAGCTGTGGGATACATGCAGCGCTGTAAAGACATGCTGCTGCGGCTCCCTAAAGATGTAACAAAGCCTCTGTGCTGTCACTATTACAACACTATATATTGTTGTTTCACATTTATAGCACATGTTGGTGTTCAAAGTGTGGGGGGTGTTAACTGTTAACATTTTTCTAATTGCAGACTGCGTATCTTTCCCTTATGTGCTACAACTTCGGCATTGACACTTACAATCTGAGGAAGTTTGAGGACAGTGTATTTTGGCTGAGGTTAATATATGTTTAAATACAGCTTACCGTGAAATCCAAAGTTCTTGAGGATGTTTCACAAAAGGATTCCTTCTCTCTTTTCAGCCAAAGCTATGATATCGGGAAGATGAATGTGAAATATGCCCCTGGATCTGAAGTCCAGGTAAAACAGTGCAACATAAAGTGTAGTATAAGCAATGGGAATAGTACTTTGTTTTAACACCCAGTTTCGCTCACAATAGGCAAAGGTTCTGAGGCTCTTAGCTACAGTTTATTTTGAATGGGACTGTCAGAGGTTTCAGGAGAAGGCTCTTAATGCGGTCAGCCTAGCCAACAAGGTGGATTCTATGAGCTATCATTTTCAAATTGTAATATTCATACATATTTTACAGTTAACTACGTGAAGTCTCAGATGTTGTATACCCAATGGCAATTTGCAATTTGACAGGAATCTGTGAGTGCATCTGGGCTGTACTTGAAAATCAGAATACTTCTGAGATGTGGAGCCTTGGATGATGTTATCAGAACAGGTTAGTCATTTCTTCATCTCCTTCAATTATTTATCCAGAACTTCGTCATCACAGGTGTCAGTGGTCATCTATGATTAGTGAGTATGTGGAGCTAATAGTTATGTGGAGCTAACGACTAGGGTTACAAAATTCTGTGAATTTTCAAAGTTGGACACTTTCCATGGGAATTAACGGGAATTTATGGGAATAAACGTGAATAAACCAGGAATTAAAAGGAATTAACTAAATTGAAGGTTGGCTCTTAATAGGGAACTTACGTAAATATAGTTGGGGAAAATATCTAGTTGTTTTAGCAAAGTCCTGACTGAAACAACCAGATATATAACTCAACAATCATGTTTTTGTTCTTCGATGAAAGAATTGATTGTGCAATAAAATATTTAACACTTGATAATGTTCTACTTACAAATAAAGCTTTTAATTGTATTATTTTGGATGGATGTCTGCTTATAACAAAACGAATATTTATGCTTGGATATGATACCGTTCCATTAAATTACCCTCAATGCCCAGTTAATTCCCATAAATTCACAGTTAATTCCCACAAATTCAAAGTTAATTCCCATAAATTCAAAGTTAATTCCCATAGTTCCCATACAATCAAAGTTAATTCCCATAAATTCCCATAATTTCCATGGAAAGTTTCAAATTTGGAATATTTCCAAAATTCCCCAGCTTTACTTCCCATGGAAATTTACCTGGAACTTTCCACCCCTTTGCAACCCTACTAACGACTAATCATCACTGTGTGTTTATAATTGGATGGTTATGTAGGGGTAAATGCACTTTTCAAAGAATATCATAAATATGTTTTTTTAGGACTACATGAGATGCTGGAATCCATGGTTCCTCTTGACGCGTGTCTGAGCACAGTGAAACTTCTCATGTTTGAAGACAGGTAAGAACTCAGTGTTCTTTGTAGACGTCCTAAGAAAAACAATGTGTAACCCAAACATATACACATTGTCTCTGAAGGACTGCTTAGACATACACTGCTCAACTCTGAATAATATCTGTTTTGATTTTCCTAGAGAAGTGCTGGCATTTGAGTATTTGAAACGTGTGTGTCAGCACTTTGAGTCGGCCCCTGACCTGGGAACAGCGCTTGTCTTACACATTGATCTACTGTTGCAGAAAGGAAAGGAGCTGTTAGCCAAACAGAAGATAGATGATATTATCTGTGGTAATTTTCTAATGTATTCCCAGTCTTGAATAAGTGTGATGTATGATGTATTTTACAGAAATACATGTATTTCACTGTTGAGGGCCCCCTGTATAAGTACTGTCTTTACTTACTCCCACACAGGCCATTATACAGGAAAACAGCTGACTCCACATGCCCTCACAGGTCTTCATGTACTACTGTGGGATAAGGCATCAAAACACTTTGAGGTCTGTCAAACACATCCTTATTTATGCTTAATTCAGAACATATTTTAAAGTTATTTGCACGTGTAATATCAGCATGTTATCAGCAGTGCTGCTGATTGGCCGCTGTTAGCCCACCTGTCCATGTGGACTGTGCAGGCTTTCTTGGTTTGGTTTGGTTTTGATCTCTGCACTGTGTCTCACGACTTCTCATATCCAGCCCAGATATATAGAATGCAGAGGTTGATTTTCCACACATTGATCAATAATGTTTAACTTAGTAATCTGTGTTTTTTCCTAGGCTGGGAACTACTCCGAGGCTCTCCAATGGTACAGCTACTCTCTGAGTTTCTTTAAAGGCGGTCAGTTGGAGCCCAACTCAGCAAAACTGCAGAGGAACAGAGCTTCCTGTTTCCTTCAGCTCAGGCAGCTGGAGAAGGTAAGACTGCTTAAGCCACTAGAGCAAATCATGAAGCTGTACATTTATGTGTTGTGCGTTTGTGTGTCCTGAAAAAAAAATGTCTTCATTAAAGGCTAAAGAAGCAATGAAAGAAGTGGAGAGATGTGACCCAGACAACATTTTCACTCACTTCTGTGTGTACAAGATTGCAGTGCAAGAGAACAATGTGGAGAAAGGTAACTAAAAATACGGAAACGTGTGTGTGCTAGCGTTGGTATTTGATCACAGCTACATTATCAGCATATTCTCTGTGTTGATGAGGCTGTTGATTTGTACCAGCTGCAGAGGCAGTGAATGCAATGGGACTTCTGACCAGGTGTCTCGTCTCCACGGAGGACAGACTGTTGGTATCTGAGAATGCTGCTCTCAGTCTCCTCAGTCTGGCTGCTCAGATTGCTTTAGAGGTAAGACTCATTACAGGACTCTCTGCTCAGCACTCGTAATCGTGTGAAAAATATTTGGATATATTTGACAATTATTTGGTTGGTCCGGTGGAAATATTGGAATTTTTCTTTTATGATTTCAAAGAAAAAAACTGGCTTTAGTCATCCACGGTGGTACCTGCAGGCTCCACAGATGCCCAGTTGAATTCACCTGGCAGAGTATGAGGGTGGCAAGTTGCTGTAGGATCTTGTCCTAGTCACTGCACTCAAAATGGTTGGATTGGGAAAATGTTGGAGGCTGGGGATGTTACATCTTTCCAGGAAAAGATCCACCTCTCTATTGGGGTCAGACAGAGCACTACTGCAAACCACCTTCTCGGGAAAATGCACATAAACTTAAAAGTTAGCATAGATGGATGTTGATTTTAAGCTTAACATGACACAGTTAACTTTGTACAAATGGGTACATTTTCTACTAAATTGGGATATTACAAAAATCTAACAATGTAGTGGACTTTCCTTTTTTTGTTCTATCAGCTAACGTGACAGCAAGCAACCTTTGGTTGTTTTTCAGGGAAATGTTCTGAAGGTGATTTTTGTTTTTGTAATGAAAAATGTATTAGACTTATTATTTAAGGGGAAATGTTTCATTTGATTTCCTTGTGACAGAATGATCAACAGGAAACTGCCATGAAGGCGCTGGAGAGCTTGTGTGACAACTCCAAAGATGAAGCTCAGGTTCTGAATGCTCTCAGGTCTGTACACACTGTAACACACAAATCCACTTTTAAAACAGAAATAAATCACCTGCCTGTAAGGAGAAAAGAAGTGCATCTATTATGATGAAATATATTATAAAGCCTAAAGAATTCAATTAAATTCAAACAACTGTATTAATCTCTAGAGGCAATTTATATGGAGCAACTTATAACTTGAAAAAATAACAGAACCATAGAGACAGTAGTATGTACATACAGTAAGGTTCAGTATATGAAGTAAAGCCTTAAATAAATACCAGTATTTAGCACACCAATAAATATACTGACTGGACAAAATTAGGGCTGCAACGATTAGTCGTTTACAAAAATTTGTCGACACGTCATATTATTGTTGTTAATTGTTATCAATCAATCATCAATCAATCAAGCTTTATTCATATAGCACCTTTCATACAAATCAAATGCAACCCAAAGTGCTTCACAGTAATTGAAGGAGAAATAAAACTATGGCAAGACATATTAGGGGAAGATCATAATAATAATACAAATAATAATAATACAAAATAAAAATAATAACATAAAATAAAATAAAATAAAATAAAATAGAGGTTAACACACACCAAAAATAAAATATGTGTAATTAAAATAAATTAAAGCATCAAAATTAAGAATACAAATAGTTCAGATAAATAGATTTAAAAAGGGTTAGGATACGAGTTGAAAATAAAACTAAGGCTAAAAATATCAATAAAACTGAGTAGATAAATAAAAATAAATAAATGAATGAATTAATAAATACATCAAAATAGAATAAGATAACAGTTAAAATTACTAAAATAATAAAGCAACATTTAAATCAATATTATAGTAAAGGTTAGTAATAACATTGTTAAACCCTACATAAAAGCCAGACTGAATAAATTGTTATTGTTGTATGATAAAATCACATGCTGGAAGGTACATGTACATGTTGTCTCTTTTCTGTTCCTGTTAATTCTAGGGTTTATTCTGAGTTGTAAAAATCCATCCAATTTGTCTGTTTTGAAGCAGGTTACTTTTAATTTAATAAGATATTTATATTTACGCAGTAAGAAATCAGTGATGATTGGTTTAACTTACTGCACTGTTATAAAACATGATATATATATATAGCCTGAAAATAGTCAAATAATACAAAAACAACAATACTCTGTTTTGTTTCTTCTATTTAAGTTGTGCTAAGCAAAGATGTGTGGATGAGTTTATGATGAGGAGAGACTCAAATACTTGAGCCAAATAATCCTGATTTATCGAAAAAATAATCCATAGATTAGTCAACACCAAAAATAATCTTTAGTTGCAACGATAGACAAAATCAATAAAAAGATAAGTGATATAAGAGATAGAAGGGTCAGTCTCATAAATAAAAAAAAAGTTCATAAAAATAATTGAAAACAAAAAACGCAAGCAGCTTTTATTCTAATTTCAGTTTTACAAGCAGGTGGAGCATTCACTTAAAAGAACTTGACCAGATGAAGCTTAAATACTTTCAGCCTTTCTGAGGCTCGCACAGGTATGTGAACGCCTCCTCATGCTGCAAAAGCTACATAGGCATTTCAATAACCAATGTGCTTCACGAGAAGGCTTTTTAAGGATAATATTGGCCTTATCTCCTTGTTTCTTTCACTGTAACCTCATCCTTAAATCAGGCATTTTTAGATAACCCATAAATTGAATATCCCTTTATAAAGGAGTGTCATTCACTTGTTTTCCTGTGTATCAACACACAGTCTAGTGTGCAACATATAGTGACAAGTTAGCAGCAATGTTGTAAAGAGAAGTCTTGTGTGCTGAGAAATTGTAGCCAGTCAGTTAGTTTTTCCAGACACCTCTATGATCCACTGACCTATATTCCCCTGCTTCTTCTGGGAAAGTGTGTCTCCGTATAATACAGTTAGTAGGTGAAAAAAGGAGGTCAACACCAGTTTCTTCATTCATCTTTTTATAGGTGTTTGGTTCGACTTGTGCTTTCAACATTAGAGAGATCAAGTGCTGACACCAGGTGAGGGAAGGAGAGAGCTCATAATAATGTGCCATTTTAAAGTATGATTAATGCTTCCTTTAACAAAATCAAGCCCCAGATTTTCATGCACATTCACATCATGCAGGTTTATTAATCTTGATGTCCTGCTGCCTTATTTAAAAATGGGTGAGTATATGTACAACAACGGCAATTATATTCACTACAGTATCAGCTGTGTGAGATAACCCAACATTTGTGTTTGCAATCATTGAAGCTTTGCAGAAAGTTTCATGCCAGTCTTGCATGACTGCTGAGCAACGTGCAGAGGAAGCTAACTGGTTCAGAAAGATTGGTACTAAGACTCTTTCTCTCCTTGTTACTCCAATCAGACATGGTTTGCTAGCTATCACTCAAAATCTTGCAGCACTTTCATTTTATCTGTGTGAGTGAATGAGTGTGTGTGTGTATCTTTATTACAGCTTGGAACTCAGCTCTGCAGTGTGAGAGCAGTCCTGACAAGATGAGGGATTTTTTTGTTCTCTCTTACCAGGCAAGTGGCCTTATTAGCTTTGTCAGGTAAATCAATCAATATCTGTGGAATAGTACGTGGGTGTAGATCAATATTACTTTAACGCAGATTTACCTTTTCTTCAGAAAAATAAGCACATCACTTTAAGATGATGAATCACAATGACCCTCCATGATCCCGTTCTGATAGTTAGCTTTGCTCTCTGACTTTCGGACACTACCTTTAATAGAAAACCTGCAACTGCAAATTGATTTTGAAACCCTTGTGTTCCGTCTCTGTTCCTTTACATGTTGTTGACTGGGTGCACAAGCTTGATCATCACGCATCTATTTACGCCTGAGAGCACACATATAAATAGAAGCTTCTGCAATACATGTTGAGTAGTTTTATTTAGGCATTAGGAGAAGTTCCTGTATCCTCCTGTTCCTGCTTCTTAGAAAAGACTTTATTTTACAAGTCTTTGTTGATAATATAGAAAATAGGTATTGTGCTATCAAACACTTGTGTCCATGCAAATCTGTAGCTCTCCCAACTCTGCCCTCCTGATCGTACACTGCTCATGGGCCAGAAGACGTGCCTGCTAATGGCTGCTGCTGCGTCTTTGGAACACTGCAGGAAGTCTCCTCACTCTGCCCAGGTGTGCCACCCACTCCCTCTGACCCATCTCCTACATTTAGCACGCTCTCCATCCACATGGATGGAAATTTACCAAGACCAGTGTAGAAGAGAGGTGACTAACCACATTATTGGTGCTGGCGTAGGTGTTTCATTTTGATCCGGCTGTCTTTGAAGGGGAAGTTAACACTAGGTGGTGCTGATGAATCCAGAATGTTTTTTTTTGTTGTTTTTTTTTTTAACTGTGTCTGCCTGGTTTACAGACTGAAGAGCTCATTCAGGCTCTGGAGCACATTCAGATCTGCTGGGAGATCTGGAAAACTCTAAAAGCATCAGGTGCCTTCAGCAGATACATACAACAAAATGAAAAAAGTTAGAAATAAAGACTGCACTTTCCCTCTCATGAGTCAAAATGAAGATGATATGTATTCTCAACACGTATTTACTTACAGGAAACATCCCCATGGATCCAACAGACACACTGCTGCTGCTCTATGAATTTGAAGCCCGTGCTAAGCTGAATGACCCCAAGGTGGAGACGGTTCTGGAGTCAGTCTTGGAGCTTGAAAATATTGAAATTAAGACGTTAGAAACCATTGCGGGTAAATACATTGTGTTGTATTCATCTTATCTCTGCAAACATGTGAAGAAACAGACACACCCTACGTAGTATTTTCAGTGTGCTGGCATCTGTTTTGTAGCTTTAGCCATGGAGCCTCCAGCCCACTTCCCTCTGCTGTGTAAGAAGGCCTTGAGGGTTGCTCTCTCTCTGCACAAGAAACAACCACAGGCTGACCTGGCCCGCTGCAGGCATACCCATCACTACTCTGCATGAAAACACCCATGACATTTCATTACTGATCCATTCCCACAAAGTGCTCATTAGGATGAAAAGGCTTTCTGAGTGTGTCTCTTTCTGTGCCCCTGTCTTAGTAAGTGTGTTCACAGCCTGATCAAGCTGTCCCTCCCAAGCGGTGTGTCAGAGGTAGAGGCCCATGTGCTGGAGGAGGTGTGGGACTACTTTGAGGAGGCTCTGTCCATCATTGCAGCCGCAGTGAGTCAGCACCAATCACATGCTCCTCATCCCTTGGCTCCCACCTCCTGTTCCCCTCCATCAGAACTGCTCCCTGCCATATAATTAACCCTTTCTTTACCACTCCATGCCTGCCTGCTGTTCTGGAAGCCTCTTTTTATCAATGGGCTTTCAGCTGCACTTCAATTAGCAGATGCTTCCTACACCACCCCCTTCCTGCCAATTTGGATGTTAATGTGCTGTACAAGTCATCACACTGCCGGTGAGCTGCAGTTCTGAAAGGGGCAGCAAATTACACTGCTTTAGAGGCAGAGCTTATTTCCCCTTTCATATTCAGTTATTACTCGAAAGCTGTGGAATTCTTTGGATCAAAGTGAAAGCCTGAGATTAGGGTGTTGTGAAAAATGAAGGAAACTTCGGAAATGATAGACATTTGTGTTTGTTTATGGCCTGTCAAAGACTCCTAGAAAAGGTTAACATACAGTAGAGCAGGAACGTGTGGAAGTTACTCACAGGCTTTACCCTCAAAAATAGATTCCCTTCCGTAAGCTTGGCTCAAATGAGACACCTAGGTGGCCTCCATTAAAATGTCTTCTGAGTGTCTTCCTGCTCCCCTCTGCAGCCCGACGACTTCCCAGAGATGGAGACCCTGTGGTTGCTGACGAGGGCGTGGAACACAGGGATACTGCTGTACAGCCTGGCTCAGTATCCAGAGGCTGAGAAGTGGTGTGGCCTCGCCATGAGCTTCGTCAGACACCTGGGATCCCTGCAGGAGAGCTATGAGAGACAGGTACAGGGCCAGTGAAGAAGAAGGGAGGGGATAAAGCAGACTGTGGTGTTTGGAGCATGGTAAAGCATGAATCATACTGTTAGTGGGTAAATGTGAGAAAGGCTAGGGCCAAAGACACAGGCATGCTGAAATATAACCATAACAAAGAGACAGCCTTTTAAGTTATACTGCTTCTTGTGCACCAACAGATGTCAGGTCTCTACAGTGAAATCCTGGACAGGTTAGACAGAGCTAAGAAGAACCAAAACATGGAGGAATAACCGAAGAGGCTGGTGTCAACCTGGGGTTAGTTTCCTGTTCTGAGGGTGGTCTTAATTACACTCAGTTTCATCAGTTTAATGTCACAGGTAAATGTTATCAATGTTGTGGTAAACCGTTCCAATTTGAGACATTGTTGCTATTTTTGGGTATCCTGATTGACAAGTTGTCCTGTACCAAAATTTGTTCTGTTTAATGTCAGCTTGGGACCTCCTCTTTGTCCTATATTAATAAAGCCAATATGTCACTTTCAAGCAGAATGACAAGAACATCAAAATCATAACTGAGTCACATATTTTATTTTCAAACAAATAAACTTTTGTCAAGTCCCAAAATAAAACCCAAACAAAAGTTGCAGGACTGTGTTCCCTCATGACTAGGACAGGGAAGACCATGAGGCCAATTGTCCTAATAGGCTGTACCACCTGCAGTGACAGGAAGGAAACTACTGTACAATCAAAGGGTTCATGTTTGCAAGCACTTACTGCACAGATGTGCTATAACAGAAACATCATCACCCAAAAGTACAAACAAGAACCCTGACCCCCCCACCCGAAAATAAAAGCATATATGTCATCATTTCTCTCATCAAAACAAAGACCCTCATCAATTATACACACAAAGAGGCATTCAGGTTCCATCTTGTTATATAGCACAACCTCAATGGAAAGAGTAAAATGAAATCAAGTTCTTTGGGCTTTGACATGGCTGACTGAGGTATGAATACCACACACATTGTTAACAGTCAGCTGTATTTCAACTAAACACCAGAGAGGACCAATTCTAAACTTCTAATGACGTATTGATCAATGCTCCTGGTTTCTGTGATATTGTGTGATACTGTGTAGGATTCTGCCTGCATCTCTTTTTAATTATTTTTTACAATATATCTTTTTTTAAATCTATACACCCAGACACGTTCCACAAGAAATCACATGTAGACAGGCCCTACTTGCAGGAATTGAATTCCCAACTGACTAGTTAAATTTTCCAATAGGCATTTGAAGAGAAATACCAACGATACAGCACATTTGTATGGAAATTATATCTCAAGAGTAGCTCAAACTTTACTTACCTGACATTTGTGGTCTATAAAACGTGTTTGTCCCAGTATGATTCACACATGCATGAAGCACAGGTGAGGGGGATCTGCTGGGGGCTTATTTACATTGTACAGCTACCACTTCCTTTGAAACAGTCTGCAAGCAGTTTATAAATGGCTCTGTTCCCTTCGGTTATTCCCTGAACTCTGGTTTTGACACAGGTTATGACAGCTGGTTTAGCAGTGGTGCCTGGCAGGTGGGCACACCTGTTCAGAAAATGCCTGCAGGTACAGGTGCTCTGTGGGTGGGAGAGAGCAGGGGGACCCAGAGGTCTTGTTTACCATTTCCTTTTGGGTCTGGCTCTCTTGAGAAGACAAAAAAAGAAAAGAAAAACTCCCTTCTCACTTTTCAAAAAAAGCTGAGGAAAGCAAGAATGTTCACGATCAGGGGCAAAGGTACTCCTCCGTCTTCTCCTACTCCTTCTTCTGCCCCCTCACATGCACTTGTGAACATAGTGCCAAGATCTGCATGGGAGGGAAGAGCAGGTCAATCCTGGTGATGCCACTCAGCCAACACAAAAGTTACCACACGGATGGCCTTGAACAAGCTCCCAGCCTCACGAAAAAAGAAAAGACACAGAATACAGCCTGATTACACTGTTAAGTTGAGAACACCTTTAAATAAGTGACAGTACTACAAGTACTTGTTTGTTCACATTTGACAGCTATGAACTCTCCGTGTCATCGCCCTAACTTGGCCTTTCAGTTGCAGGGGTAATGGTTTCTGTAAGTTAAGATTCCTGAGCTAGTCTAGCTCACCCCAGGCTCACTTCAGAGCTCAACACAGTGGTTCTGCACCTGCCAACAAGAGATTCGTAAAGAATTCATACATTTACAGATACACAAAGCGTATAGGTTTAATCAAACCCAACTTTAGTGTTATTTTTGGTAGGGGGACATGGGGACAATCCAAAAACAGGTTATATTGACTCTTTAATTGTTAGGACATCCAATACAATTATTGTCTTGTTCTACCCGTTTTAAGGCCACCGTCATGGCGGCAGATAGGACAGTACCATGTGACCATTCAATCAGAAGAGAATCTTCTAGGAAGGCAGAGAGTGTAATAGGGTGGTCTGCTGCTCAACATGAGTTAGGAGGCTCTGGCTGTCCAAATTGTGATCCAATGGCCTAATTTGGGGAGGAAGGTGGAAATACAGGGGAATAAAAGGCGCCCACAGAGGTGAGACTCTGTTTTATCTATTGCACTCAAGTCAGGCCCCCTGGCAGTTTGGAGGACACAAAAAAAGTAAGAAAAGATTAGAATGTTTCCTCTCTTTTCCTCGTCAATTGTGTGCAGCCTCCCTAACAGACAACAGGTAGTCACAAAACAGAATTTGTATTTGATGTAAGGCAGTTTGGTGTTTTGCAGAGAGCCCAGTTACACTTCTCTACCCCCATCCATTACACAGAGCAGCTAAAAACCACAAGCAAAAAATCCCACAAAGAAATAAAGAAAAGAAACGAAACAAAAAGAAAACTCAAATGTAATCTAACAGCCCTCCAAATTGACAATTCTAGTGAAGTGTAAAATGTGTAGTTTTTAATATGTAGTAAAATCTCAGTGGGATTTTATCATTTATCTTGTGATTTCATAATATAAATGTAGAGATTCACAACGCATTTCTTCCTCTTGATCCGCCTCCCAAGATGTCTTTATCAGCTGCAGCACAGACAACTGGCAGACGACCAAACAGCAAGCTGGTTTGTGATAAATAGATCACCAGTTTGTAGGCTCCACTAATTTCCTCAGTCATTATAAACAAGAGAGATGACTCTTTGACAGTACCATCAGCAGGGCTCGATTTTATCCAGTCTTTTTAGAAAAGAAAAAACAAAAACCTCAATTGGTCTTCACTTCTCATCTTGCGTGTCTTTTCAAATGTGACTTGATGAACATTTACAAAGTGTTCCAACTTGGTATGATTTGTCTCTTGTATCCCTGCAACTTCTTTTTGAATCCCGTCTCCTCGCTCCAGATTTCAGTAAAACATTCTGATCTTCAGTCAGTCCCAGTTCACAAAAGGATTTGTTCCTCTTCCCTTTTGTTTTCATTTGACAAATTCCTTTGGAATGGCATTTCCAGTCTTGAATGGATTTGTTGAGAAACTCATGCAGGGGTGTGCACAGTCACAGTAATGGTGATAAGACTTCTTTTTCATTTAGAGAGTAACATAATGATGACACTAAAACTTGATATGAAACATATCTGCAAAAAGGAGGTGAAGAGGGGGGCTATTTTGGGCTTAGGTGGGGTCTCTGGGAGGCAGGAGGGGAGCTCTGCACTGATGCAGAGAGGACGGCAGGGAGCTCAGAGCTTCTCAGAGGAGGGGATCCAGATGTAGGGACCAGACTGCTCCTCGATGATTAGCTTGATTTTGTTGTAGATCTCCTCTAGTGAGTCACCCTGTACGATCGCTAGAGACACAAACAAACAGGCAGATATAAATCTGTTGGTTGTGTGTAATAGTAATAATAAAACAATGGAGTCACTAAAAATAACAGACATTTTTGCCTCCTCCAGTTAAATGTAAAAATAGTCTTTCCTTCATTTTTAGAAAAACATATTTAGTGAGCTCAGGATTAAGACTGTTGGTCGAACAAAACCAGGCTTAATAAAATTATAGTTTCCCCAAAACTGTGATGACATTTTCTTTTCATGTAGTCTTCAGTCTCTAATAATCAGTTTATGAACCTACACATAATCTGCTTCTTCATTAAAGCAACATTTCTAGGCAGGGCTACAACTTAGAAATACATTTAGGCGTTATATAGTTTGCCTGTAAAAAGTATAAAAAGCTCAGCTGAAAATCACATCTTCAAATTCATCTTTTGTCAATCCAACAGCCCGAACCCCAAGAACACTGAATATTTCATCATGTATGACAGAAACAAGCAGAAAAATATCTGATTAAGGAAGTTACTTTTCGTCTGATTGGCTCATTGCTCGATTAACTTTTGGTTGCAGTTTAAGTGCCAAAATTCCTTTTCTAGCTTTTCTTTTGAGAGGACTTGATTTTTTTTTTATTTTTTTTAGACCATTAGCAAATAACATATCTTAAAAAAAGGCTGTTGGGTTACAGACCAATAAATAATTAATAGATCCTTCTACATATCGCAACACGAAAACTTAAAGCGAGTCCAACCTGTGAAAAACTCTCCAAAGTCTTGCTCCAGCTTCACTGCCTTGTCAAAGACTTTAGTGGCCTGCTCGTACGTCTGCCTCTTATTCATTTCCCTGAAAAGAGAAGAAGTTCCTTTAAGAATCACAGACGTGGTTTCACTAACTTTTCTACCAAAGCAAGTGAAGACAGCTCAAACTTACATTAGGGCTTCAATGGATTTTGGTTTAATAAAGATGGCAATCGGATATAGTTGTGCTTGCTGCAGTCGTTTTATGGCATTTCCAGACACATCAAGAATGCAGTGTTTCCCCTGCAAGCAGAGTAAAGTCTTATTAACACATTACATAGTCTTAGACGTCTTTGGAAAATGGTCAGGGATATTAATAACTGCTCAAAGTGCTCTCTGATTAATCAGGTGAGCTAATATGCCTTTGTTATCAGTAACCTTCCCCCCAGCAGAAGAACAAGTCATGATACCTACCCTTTCAGCCACAGTTCTGACGGACAAGATGCTCGTCCCATACAGGTTCTCGTTGAACTGCCCTGCCTCAATAAATTTATTATCCTGAATGTCTTTCTCCATTTGCTCCCTTGAGCCCACAAAGTGGTAGTCCTGGCCGTCCATTTCGTTTTCTCGCCTCGGACGTGTTGTATCTGCAGAGAGGGATGGATAAAAGTTTATATTTGGCTCTGCGTTTTGTGTTCAGAGTGCTGCTGTCTGGATCTGTTGTTGTAAACTCACGGGGTACGCAGGAGCCAAACTTGTGGGGGAACTCAGAGATGAGGTCATCATTTACTCTGTCCTTCATTGGGCCTAATATGATCACAGGCCTCGTGTAGTGGACTGCATGGATGATGAAGAGAGCAGGAGAGGACACAGTTAAATATATACAGTATATGCACCCATTGTTTAATCTGTGATATATTCATGAGAAGTGATGTACTCACTTTCCTGTCGAATGACCGGCTCATAGGAAAGAATCGTGTCCTCTTGTCCCTCTGTATTAATACACAAAATAATCCTCATCACATATTTTCCATCTTCATTTTAGAAGGAGTCAAATTTTGCTAGCTGATGAAACACTTGGGAGGAATATTAATTTACAGGTGTCATTTCACAAGTGAATTTTCAAACATCTACCATGTTAATCATCTATGTGGGCAGTGTTAAACAAACCAGAAACATAGAGAAATGAAGGTGACTCACTCGAACTGCTTTCACTGTCACTTGTGTTGGATGTCAGGCATTCTGTAAAAGCAAAAGAAAGCCAATTGCAGTTTAACTTAAACCCAGCAGTGCCAATGTTGAATTTAAATTCTGTCTCCTGATGGGTGAAAGTTATTTCACCTTCTTCAACAGCCTAAGTAAGGGGGTAGGGGAAGCACTCAGTTCCTCAACAACTAGGCCATTAAGAAAAGGGATAAAGAAAGCAGAAGTCTCGCTCAGTGCAGCAGCCATGCTCGAGTAATATTAGGGAAGTGGTTTTAGGTGCAAGCAATAGGAAATTAAGTGTTTCCTGTGACAACGTCCCAAATGACCCGATATTCCCTGACCAATGTTTCCTATTGCTAGATCTATGCCGGTGGCAGCGGATCCCGTATCAGGGACAAAGAAAACATAGAGCTGCGCACCACTCACAGGATGGAGGCAAGAGCTGGCTGACTCGGGGGAACGGGAGGGGAAATTTGTTTCTAACCAGGACAAGCCCTCGTCATAGATATACTCCAGCTCTTATCTGACAAAACTCAACTCTTATTGTAAAGCATAGAGCCTGACTGTTGGGGGATTTTGAACCAAAATGACTTTGTTATGGTACACAGAAGACATTTGTTTAACCCTTCTGTTATGTTGCGGGTCAAATTGACCCTTTTTAAACTCTATTTTAGGTAATATATGCCTACCAAACCAGCTAAATACAGCTTAAAAATCTGGGCAGCATGTGACAGAAGAGGTGTTGTGTTAATTTATCAATATCACTTCATTAAAAAAAAAAAAATTCAAAATGTATAATAAAATAAACAAAACTCAATTTCATGTAAAACTATTGTATTTATATTTAGGGCTTTACAACGTACATCAAAAAAGTTTTAACATTAAGTTAAATGAAAAACGAGTGAGTTATCCTCATAGAACCATGATCTGAGAATTAACACCAATGGACTAAATCTTGATTTAAATTTTTAGTAATGGAGTTAAAGTTTTGATTAAATTGTAGATTTAAATTAAGATTGTATTGGGATTTTTTGAGGTCCTGACATTTTTGGATAATTGAATATGCCCCGGGTCAAATTGACCCAGGAACATTATTGCTGTCCCAAAAAAAAAAAAAACATAACAGGAGGGTTAAAATGAAATACTTCAAAGAATATTTAAAACAACTGTCAATTGGCTCTGATGCTCTGATGCTCTGCTACAGATGGTGTAGAGAGTACTGTGAACTAAGGAACAGTGGTGGACAGTAACTCAGTAAATTTACTTGAGTATCTGTACTTTACTTGAGTATTATTTTTTGGTGATACTTATTACTTTTACTCCACTACATTTCTATCAATGCTCTAGTTACTCACTACTTTTGCTTTAAAGTCCGCTCATGAATTTCCTTCTCTTTTCTGAAATCTGATCCCTAAGACAGTAAAATGTGTTTTTGTAGTTCTGTTTGTCTCAGTGGTTTAGTCGCACTTGTATATCGTGCGTCTCCACAGTTGAACGTGGAGCAAACACAGAGCAAATTCACTCAGATCAGGCAGTTCATTTAGAGGTGGTAATGATGGTTATAATTCTCCACCTGAGCACCCATGGTCATATCTTCCGCCCACTTTAGAGGTTTTTGAAATGTAGAATGATACATATCGTTTGAAATGTTCTCCCTGTTTCCCACTCTGCTCAAACATACAAACATTCACAGTCCAACCTGAGAAAGTGTATTGAGCTACGTAACATTTGTTTAATTCCAGATGAACATTTCAAACTAAGTTGTCTGTGCTTGGAGTAACTTAGTGTCTGGTTTTATTCCATGGTATAGTTTTTAGATATTTCAAGTAAACTTTCACTTGTATTGGAGTAATATTTGACATGGAGTATCTATACTTTGACTTAAGTAATGAAGACGTGTACTCTGTCCACCACTGCTAAGGAGTCAGAGTATGCAATACAGGAAAGTCTCTAATAGGACCATCTTTAAAATAAAAAGTTTCATATCAGCAACAAATTAGAAAATATGTACACTGACAGAAATGTATATTTGTAGTAGGCAACATCTGCTGACCAATATATCACTCAGGCTCTAGTAGAGATCAAACAAGCCATTTATGCACTTCCTATTCCCCCTTGGAAATGCATATTCTATGTCTTTGTATATTTATGAACTGTTAATTCTGTGTGTGTGTGCGTGCATGCGTGTGTATGTGCATGCCCCCCTTCATGTGTGTGGTTCAGCATTCCCAGCTGGGTTTGCAGTGACAAAGCATTTTTTTCTCTGAGCTCATGGGGCAGCTGCTTGACACAGTACAACCACACACTTACTCAAACTCTTTGATCCATAAAAGTCATCGCTTAACCCTGGGAAGTCCTAGGTGTCCCGACAGGTGAGAGCAGAAACCAAGAGAAGAGAGCAGACAGGAAGAAGAAGAAGAAGAAGAAGAGGTTAGTGAGAGTTGGGGCAGAGAGGAAGAGGAGTGCTGCATCGTGCTCGCTTGGCCCACTGACACATGGCTTCCTGCTCTACTCATTAAGCCTGAGCCCCACTTTGTTCATAGTAAGCCACGGCCTTTCAATTACACAAACCCAATCCCATTAAAAAGGATTTTTGACCTGTTAAGTGTTAAAGCTTCAGTCCAGTTAATGAGATTCTTCTTGTTTGGGTCAGTGACTGACCGGAGAATTGATCAGGACTTATACAAAGAGCGGCATCAAAGTGTAAGGAGGCCTTGTGTGTTAATGCAGCCACACACATGCAGTGCACGCAGCTCGACACTCCTCTGGAGCCCGTAGATGCACAGACACACCAGAGAGAAGCCCACATCTCCAGCCTGATGCTGGCTCTGCATGTGGGGGCCTCTCTCTGGGACGGTGAGAGAGGGATGAGAGCGGTGCCATCACACAAACCATCCCCAAAGATGAGCGTAAAAGATGGAAGCTGAGAGACGGAACTGAAGCATGAAGGGGGGAAAAGAAGGAAAAGCAACAACTACCCCCCCCCGTTGATCACACAGCTGGTACTCACGTTCAGACTCCACCAACTCCTGCACAATATTCTCCTTGCTCTTGTAAAATGGGAACTTGCGTGAGAGGTTGAAGCTTTTTTTGCGCTTTACTTTGACTTGCTGCTTGTTGTGGTGTTTGTGAGAAAAAGGGGGAGGGGGGCAATGAGGGGGTGAAAACAAACAGAATGGGTTTCAATGAGGGTACCCCAACACCCATGCAAACAAAACCAAATGATATGTAAACAAAGAATACATGTCAAATAATGAAAATGAGAAGCAGGTAATGGGTGGAAATGAACGGGATAATGTAGAATTTTCATAAAATATAGTCAGCTTGCATTGTATATGATACACAAAACATTTTATCAGTTAGACTTCTTTTGAAGATAATATCTGATCAGACTGTGCCAACATTTTCTAAATATCAAGCTGTAGAGGTTACAGAGAGCCCTCGTGTCTGCAGAGCTTCTGTGTAATCTATACAGTAATATGAGCACTTTTTTGTGCTCGCTTCAGTGAGCAGGTGCTGGTCTCTTTCCCACACTTGGGGGGAAGTAGGCCATCTCCCTGGGAGCCCAGCAGCAGCTCTGAAGACAGCCTTTCTGGCACCGGGGCAGGGAGCAGCTGGTCCCTCTACACTTACCCTGTTAGACTCAATCATGCCTGTCCTGGCTTGGAACTTGACTGTTTTTAACCTGGCCCTCTCCTTCTTCTCCACTCTGAGGAAAAAAGAAAAATGGGGGTATAAATTTGTGCTGGCCATGAATGGTAGTATCACAATGTCCGATATAAGCGCAGCAGCAAATGGAGTGTAAGTATACCTTTTCTTGCTTGGAATGACACCGATCTGCTCGCTCTCTCCGTGTGGTGTGACCAGCCTCGCCTGCCACCACTCGTCGTCAGAAGCATTTATGACATGGAGGATATCACCGTAAGAGAAGCTCAGGCCTTGGCTGGGAAGGCAGCTGTCCCTCGTTCGATCATAGTCAAACAAAGCTCTGCAGAAAAACAAAAGATTGTGTTACACTACTTCCTTCCGTTCATATTGAATTTGTGTGTAGTCATTCACTCGTGTGCCAAGACCAAATTACTGTGTCCACACTTGGCACAGAATAGCTGCTATGAACTTCAAGTACATGCTTGGCCTTTGAAACTTTTTTCCTATTACTAGGTTCATACAGATTTACAAGAGTCAAGTTCAAGAACTTCTCAAGGTAACTGAACTCAAAATTTGGGTGCGAACCAAGAGAGGGCCTCTACTCCAGAGCTAGCAAGTCATTAAGATGTCAGTCTGGCATGTTTTTAAAGGGATAGCAAAATGCACATTCTTTCTAGTGGATGATGAGCAAAAGCTTAAATACATATGCTCAACATCAAGGGCCAGAGGTTTGAGAGCAGATGGTCAGCGTCACAGCGCACAGCAAAAAAAAAAAAAGATGACAGAAACACAAGGTGAAAGTGATTTCTTCTTCTAGACGAGATTTAAAGCATGCCATCCTTAAGTTTCCACTTGACATTTATAACTGCTGTTGCCACATACTTTCCACCACAAACATGTACTGTTTATTGTCTGTCTGCATGTGACGATATCTTGTCAGACAGGACGACCCACAGCTGCTTCCTCAAGGTATTCATACCTGCTTTACAGGTTGACACTTAACTTGACCTATGAGCTTACAAGGCATCAACCATACAGCTGTGGACAGACATGAAGCAGATAAGATGCATTTTCTCCCTGGGTTAAAAAGATTCTGCCTCAGTGTTCCTCCCAACTCTGGCCAGCAATAAGTCAACTGTACTGCCTACATCATCCTGCAGTCTGTTTAAAGCTTTTGTGCTGGTGGCCCTTACATGCAAGTATTGTAAAGTTGAAAAGTGATAGTCAAATAGAAAGCCTCAACCATGTTTCAGCACCTTCACATAGTCAGTGTTTCTGAAAGTAAGTCAGCGCATGTGACTTGTTTTTTTTTTGAGAGCACCTTAGAGGCTTAACGCCTCCACATTCCAGAGGCTGGGAGGACATGGCAGCTCCTGCATCAGCCAGCTAACTAGACAGCTTTCCCAACATAATTGTGGGCTTAGTCACTTGCTTAGGAGCAGGCTAGGCTCTACATGTCTTGTGGGAGTCGGTCTATAAGAGAGGCATGATTCAGACCGGTTAATGTTTCTCTGATGCAGGTGTCCAGTAAGATTGCAACAATATACAGTGGATAGCAAAAGTCCACACACCCTTGTTAAAATGCCAGGTTTTGAGATGTTAAAAATTGAGACCAAGATAAATCATGTCAGAACTTTTTCCACCTTTATTGTGACCTATAACATGAACAATTCAATTGAACAAAAAATTTAAATCTTTTAGAGGGAAGAATAAAATAAAAAAACAACTAAAATGATGTGGTTGCATAAGTGTACACACCCTTTAACTAATAATTGTTTGAAGCACCTTTCTATTTTATTACAGCACTCCATTTTTTTGTAGAAGTCTATTAGCATGGCACATCTTGATTTGGCAATATTTGCCCACTCCAGAGCTCAAGAGCCATCAGATAGTGAGGGCATCTCCTGTGCACAGCCCTCTTCAGACCACCCCACAGATATTCAACTGATTTCAGGTCTGCACTCTGGCTGGGCCATTCCAAAACTTTAATCTTCTTCTGGTGAAGCCATGCTTTTGTTGATTTGGATGTATGCGTATTGGAAGGTGAAATTCCTCTCCATCTTCAGCTTTCTAATGGAGCGCTGCAGGTTTTGTGTTAAACTGACTGGTTTTTGTAACTGTTCATACTTCGCTCCACCTTGACTAAGGCCCTGGTTCCAGCCGAAGAAAAACAGCCCCAAAGCATGATGCGGCCCCAACCATGCTTCTCTGTGGGTCTGGTGTTCTTTATTTGATGTGCAGTGTTGTTTTTATGACAAACACACCTTTTGGAATTATATCCAAAAAGTTAAACCTTGGTTTCATCAGACCATAAAACATTTGTCACATGCTTTTGGGAGACTTCATGTATGTTTTTGAAACATTTTGCCGGGCTTGGATGTTTTTCTTCATAAGAAAAGGCTTCCGTCTTGCCAGCCTACCCATAGCTGAAACATATGATGAATACGAGAGATGTTGTCACATGTAGTACACAGCCAGTACTAGTCAGAAATCCCCGCAGCTCCTTTAATGTTGCTGTAGGCCTCTTGGAAGCCTTCCTGACCAGTTTTCTTCTCGTCTTTTCATCAGTTTTGGAGGGATGTCCAGTTCTCTGGAATGTCACTGTTGTATCATATTTTCTCCACTTGATGATGACTGTCTTCACTTTGGTCCATGATATATCTAATGCCTTGGAACATGTTTTTCCCCTCTTGACTGATACCTTTCAACAATGAGATCCCTCTGATGTTTTGGAAGCTCTCTGTGGACCATGGCTTTTGCTGTAAGACTGCACTTTCAATTATGACAGGTGTATAGTGACTACCATTTGTTGTGCGATTGAATGTGACTGGTTAATTCTGAATATAGCCACATCCCCAGTTATAAGAGGGTGTGTACACTTATGCAACCACATTATTTTAGTTATTTATTTTTTATTCTTCCCCCTAAAATATCCCCAAAAAATTAAGTTGAATTGTGCACGTTATAGGTCACATTGAAGGTGGAAAAAGTTCTGTCATGATTTATCTTTGTCTCATTTTCTTACATCACAAATCCTGGCACTTTAACAGGGGTGTGTAGACTTTTGCTATCCACTGTACTTATCTATACTTAACTATCTATTGCAATATTCATTTGTCAGACAGTCTCCAATGATGTGAGACTCAGGCTGGAAGCTAAATGCTGTTTTATGTAGTAGTGATGTGGTTCTGGATTCAAGTCCTATTAATGCATTGAATCTGACAAAGTATTATCAAATTGCATTTCCCCAATTGATCAGCAACTGCAAAGATAATGGAAAGTAAAATCCAGAGGCACACAGGGACAGGTTTTAAGCAAGAGAATTGTCATTGAGCATTAAACCATTAGCTTGCGTGAAACAAGTGTTAGCATAATGAAAATGATTGCCAGCTTTTTCCGTGTTGTTGTTTAACAACTTGTTAAACCATTTCCTAGCCGACATTACAATTTGGTTGGATGACACAACACTATGAAAATTTAAATTTGGTGTTGAACGCTTGCATTAGCTATTGTCTGATGTTAAAAAGACTGACAGTCTTCAGGATTTTAATTACCCGTTGTCTTTTCAGTTGCTAATCAGTAAAGTTATGGATCTTTGCTGAAGGCTAACACTAGTACATTCATTAGTGGCCCAATATTGGATTTCATTGAATATCTTCTCATAATGATATAGCCTTCGGGAGTAACGGACAATTTTTCAAGGCCTCTGTTGTGCCAGCCGTTTGGGAAAGAGGACCTCCAACCAGGACTTCCTTTTTCTATGAAGTGCCATTGCTTAGAGTGAAGCTAGCAATTTGAGAACAAGAATGAATGGAGTTGGAGATGAAAAACAACATCTAGAGTGGATGTTAAGGCATTTTTCGACCGCAGGAACTTTACCCCGGAACTATGGACTTTACCCCTGAACTAGGTGCGTTTTGACCGGAGGAACCAGGGTCTAAATTTAGTTCAGGGGTAGATAATCTCCCCCCTGAAAAGCCCCTGCTTGGGGGGGTAGTACTTTTCAAAGGTCCTGGGCCTTTCGGTTGAACGTAACAGTGTTTGTGGAGGTAACACATTTGTTGAAACACAGAGGGAGTTCCTGGGAATGCATACTAGTTTAGTTTTTTATTGAGATTTCCAAATATTATTTAATATCATTTTTTTTCTCCATATGTCACTGGCCTGATTTACACAATCTACCCAGGACTTCAGCCGGCGGTCGAAACGCAGACAACAATGGGGGCACAAGAACCTTTTAGTTCTGGGGGAAGTAGTTCTGGGGGCTAAAAGACCCCAGAACTCTTGGTTGAAATGCACCTTTAGCTGTACTTGCACAAAGATGTTCATTTAAACATACTGATTAAAGCTAAACCATCTTCAGACAACTTTCATTTGGGAGCAAATACTGCATCATGGCAATGCATTTTGCTGTTCTTGCTGTTTTTGTGGATACAGACAGTGCATGCTGAAATGCTAGTAGACGATAGTACTCCGACTACAAACAGAAACCAGATCTCTTTCAAGTGAAGTGATTTTTCACTTAAATTAGCTGACTGCTCACTCCGTGTTTTCAAAAATCACAAGTTCAGTTGTCTCCAATTACACAAATTACAACCAGCAACATGAAATTATGAATTTGAGCTTTCTACCCGGCATGCGAGCTCAAAAGGAAACTGGCTACTGAGTGAATACGGTCAATGCTGTTTAACATAAACCATATCAATCTAGTACTATAGCTATTGGGTTTTGGTTAAGTGGCATGCATCTGTGCTTCAGCAAAAATACGGTGAAGCACTTGGACTGTGTTATTACATAACACACCTTTCCCCTTGACCCCTGCAAGTCCTTTGTGACTCATTGCATTTATGTGAGCAGAATGGATGCCACCTGTTTTAATTCCTAAATGAGCCTCTGTCCAGATTGGCAACTGGCCCAAAGTGTCATAACACAGGTCACGTCGACAAGCCCCACAGTCAATCTACATTAACAAAGTAGAGTCAATGTCAAACGTGGCGTCAAAACAACAACAGGGGCAGCCTGTCTATCAGCCGTCTGATGTTGATGAAAAGTACCAAAACAATACCCTAAATCATATGTTTCTGAATGTGACGTTTCATGCTTCATCAGGTGGTCTATAACAGGGGTTCTAAAACTTTTTGGAGCCAGGGACCCCTTACAGATGAGAACATTTTCCAAGGACCCCCTCAATTACAATTATAAGCACATGCTTACTACCATTTGCACTCTTAGATGCCCTTGGAACTATTTGTATTGTAAAACCAATGAATCTAAATACTTCAGACCTGTACCATAGTGATAAACAGATAACACTTCAATTTGAATCATGTAAATACCACTTGTATACTTTAAAACAGAGGGTCATTTCATTCCTTGTGGACTCAACATGACAGCATTTATACTTTTCAAGTAATTGATCTTAAAAGCTTTGAGAAAATTAACAGTAGCAAGACTCACATATCCCTTCGAGCCACTAAATGGTATCCTAACAATGGTATATATGCTGTTTTTAATGACACAGCACAGTTGTATAATTTATTAGAAATACATTCTAATTATTTCACGGAACCCCACGCTATGGTACACGAACCCCCAGGGGTCCCAGGACCCCACTTTGCGAACACCTGATCTATAAAATAAGATGTGCTGATGTACTGACAACATGTGTGTTGAAGCGTTAGTCTCCCTCACAGGCAGGTAGAGGTTTACTATGCAAAAGGTGCTATTTTGACTACAGGTCTTAGAATCTAAAGTTGTGAGTGCAAGCAAGACAGTGTTATGTGTGTGTTTGTGTGTGTGTTTGTGTGCTACAGCTTTACCTGACGTAGAGGGAGCGTTTCTCACTGGTGCGCAGGGAGCCTGATCCTGAGCTCATGCTGCTGTTCATCATCTGCTCCCTCAGGTCGTGGATCTTGGACTCAAAGCGACTGTACTCTGCATTGGTAAACAAACAAACAAAGCAAGCTCAGTCAACAGCACCCCAAAATAAGCCCTTCAAGCATATTTTACCCCTTAAGGCTTTTAGGTTTGTTCATCCAGGGCTTAAGCTTTATCGATCATGTTGAATAAGGATGGGAAAAAAAAACAAGTTAAACTGCGCCCTCTAGTTTCCCTTGAAAATTTTCTGTGATGTGTTTCGGTTCGCGCTGCGGTGAGCTGGAGCGAATAGAGGGAAGGTTCAGCAAATCCTTAGACTGATTAATGACCCCAGGAACAGATGGTTTATCACAGATCTGCCTTACACATCCAGTAATGTCTCATGTCAGGTAATTAATTATACAGATTAATTAAGTTCAACATGGGCTCTTTAGTGTGGTTAAAAAAGGGAAGACCTCCAACAATTTCCAATGCATGACCATTTGTCATAGGTGTGTAAATCCAGGAGCTGCTCAGGAGCGCGGGGATGATATATGAATCCACCTGGACCTGCTCATTAACAATGCTCTCATTAGCCTGCTGTGCACAGCGTCCTCTGTGCCCAGGCTGCTGGAACGAGCTGGGCCATGGCAGCACACGGCTAGATAAACAGAGCAGCAGATGCAGCTAGAAAAACAAGTTGGCTAGGTGGCTCATGTGATCACACAAAAGAGACACTGGGATGACATAAAAACTGCACCAATCTGTGATATATTCAGATGTTTTGACAGTTTTATATTTTCATATTGCTGTAAAGAAAATTAATTGACATTTTGATGGATATGAGTGCCGGAGTTAAGATACTCACAACAAACTATAATCACATTACAAAGTGATAATGTGAACAATTACTCCAATGACACGACATATCTGTGTCTTAGTCATAATTAGGCCATAGTATAATGAGTGCTAGAACATGTTATCCACAATTATTCCACATCTCTTATACTGTCACGCCTTTTCCCAGTTGACTCCTTCCTTACAGCTCTATCATCCATATCTGGCAACACTTCCTGTAACGTGAACATCAAGAGATCAAAGTCCAGGTTCTGTCAAACAAACCTACAAACACCTTGGAAAAGCAAACAGCCATGACTACAAAGACAATTTAGCTGAAGTCAGACCCCAGCTCCCGGAAAATTCTCAGCAGGTGCAAAAACAAGATACATGTAGCTGAACTCTAACCTCCCTTGTTGAAACCTTAAAGGGATTTCAAAGCAAACGTAGAACCTGCCGCAGGCCTCCTGCCAGCTCCCCACCCAGCTCTCTGCTCAAAGGGTTAACAATACAACAGGGTGACGCTGCAAGGTAAGGTAACCAGACACCGCCTGACTGCCTGTAACCAAGAGCAACATCATAGCACTCCTAGAACAGGGACAGCACACACGGAAACAGCCATTCAGACTCGTCCACTTGGCTTTCAAACATAGGAGGCAAGAGAGAGCGAGAGAGAGGAGGGGTCCAGGGACAAGACAAAGAGTAGCTAAATAGACAGAGCACCCTTAATACCCTGCGTCACGAAACCACCAGCATGAGGGGCTGGTTGAGATCTGTGCTGTTGGTATCAGGTGGAAGAGCTAAATGCTGTGCTAGTTCACATTCCTGACATCCAAATGATTAATCTCATTACTGTAGCCCCGTACTACTATCAGCTGTATGCCTCTGTTGGAGGCATAAACAGAAACATATTTTTAGACTATGCCTCACTACAAAAACTTGAGTACAGGCAGTTGTGCAACATAAATATCTTTGCGTGCAGTACACATGCATGTCTGTGTAACACTGGCATCATCAATCTGTCAGAAAACACTCATCAGTCTACAGAACTCTCCTTATGCTTTAAGTGTACAGGTATTTAAAGGCCATGAAAGGAAGTCTCCACCTGTTGCACAAATAAAGGAAGGATACTCCTCTTTCTTAAATACAAAGCAATGTGATACTGGTGAATCAGGATACTGTATCGCACCAGCTTCATTAAGGAACAGCACCGCTGAAGCTCTATCAACCATTTTTCCCGTGGCCAAAGGTCAAAGCAGTGACGGGAAAACATCTTTCATAGTGAGGACAATATTCCGTCACTTAAGGTAGATAACTGCCCACACTGATGATCACTTCTATATAAATTAACCAACGCCAAATAAAGGACGCCTTTGTGGCCTAGGGTTTGGTTCTGACTATAGATGCACTTAAGCAATCCTGAAGGGTATTTATGGCACTGAGGCAGATACAGGGCTATTCAATTAGATGCTGTTTACATCTATATCAGTATGCTAAGTCAGGCATTACTGGCACTTGCTGGCAATTTTGCTGGAAGGAAACCCTGTCTCTTTCACACAGTTTATCAGGTAAACACTGTCATTGGAAGGGTAGTGGATATTGGCAATTGCATGACTTTTCCTTCATTTCTTTCTACCTTCATGTCTATCATAGTGCTATTCTCACCCATCAAAATCAGCAAAATATACAAATAAATATGCAATGCAAAAACAAAATACCTAATAGAAACCTTTGCAAAGAATATTTGACTGAGGATTCGATTTACATGGGTTCCGACCAAGCGGCAACCTCCGGTCTAAAAATATGAGTCTAATGCAGAAGTGCTAAAAGCTGCAGTTCATCGAAGATCCGCTTGAGGCTGGAAACCACAAACACACCAATTCAAAAAAGCTTATCTTTACAGCAGAAATAAACATGTTTACAGCCTGGTACAGAAGACGAGTGTAGTCTGGATAGCTCATTTCTCGATCGGCACACACTGTACAGGGGGTGAATCTTTTTCTAACACGGTTATTTCAAAGATATTGAGATTACGAGTCTTCCAATGAGAGGCACAGCTGACTTGATTGACAGGCGGGAACACTGTAGCTGTTGGCTAGGAGGCTCCAAGCCCGCCTCTTTACGTCACAATCGCTCGACAGCAGCAATATGGCTGCCGCCGATGATTGGCCTCAAAACAGCCCGTCAGAAACAGATGGGTGACATCATGGATACTACGTCTATTATTTATACAGTCTGTGGATCCAACCTAACATTTTAACAAACTCCTGTAAATTGTTGAGTCACTGAATTAAAAGGACAAAAAACAAAACAAAAAAGTACTCCCATCACTCAGCATTACTGCTCCTTTACCCTATATTCTCGCAGTTGAATAAATGACCAACAAAATTTAAAAAAAATGATATTTAGATCATCCATGTATTTGATGGACACTCAAGGAGCTTCACAGCAAACACTCAAATCTTTACCTTTTCATAATGCTTCAACAGCAAGTGCTTTTATACTGTAGACAAATGCCAGGAAGCCTGATTTAATCAATGACCCTTACAATATGTCTGTAGTTTATTAACAACTGATGCATCTCTATGTAGTTAAGAAGGATGTGCCAAGTCCGTCACAACAGTTTCGACTAGCCTGGCTCTTAATCTGGTATCAATTACTCATTAACATCCTGACGTACTAACACACCTTTGAAATACTGGGCAATGGCAGATCACAATGGACTGAATATATATATTATTTTGGACTGTCTTTTATATAATGCTCACTCTAATCTCCTGGCTACTCACGGTGCTTTTACACTACATGATGTCACATTCACCCATTCACACCATATTCATACACTAATGAGAGATGCTGCTATGAAAAGCACCCATCAGGATCAACTAATCCTACTCACACTGATGTCACAGCCACAGGGGGTAGTTTGGGGGTGAAGTGTCTTGCCCAAGGACACTTTGGCATGTGGGCAGCTGGACCTGGGATCGAACCCCCTGACCTTCTGATGGAGGGATGACTAGCTCTACTGCTGATCCACAGCCACCCCAATGTTAAATATCTCTCCCTTAAAGCTCTTAATACACAAGAGCAAGCCTTTATTTTTAGGACTGACCCACAGGATGAAAAGACAGCTAATAGAAACTGGGACTACTCTGTATCTCTCACTCCCACTGCGTGTCCTCATTAGTTGTACAGCTTTTTTATTTTGGGGGACGGTCGCTTCTCTTTTGATCCAGTTATGCAACACAGCAGGCATGTACATGTAATGTGAGAGAGTGTTATGTTCTGTGGGAGAGTAGAGCCAGCGAAGACACAAATCCCATCCCCAATGTAATATACGGCTGGAGGAGTATGCAGACCCTGCTTTAGCTGCTCCTACAAAAACGGTAGTACTTCACAGTGGTGTGAGTTCTGTGAGGGCGCATGGAGTTTAACATTTCCTCTATGGCACTCCTCCCACTTCCTTCATGCAAAGATTTTAGTGTAATTACACTCCTTGATAGTGGTGCAAGGCAGTGTGGAAATACTCCCTTCATGTCCACTCCTTTAGAATTAATGCGAGTCTGAGACTTACTGATGCTCCAATAAGCTACCCAGAGTCAGGAGGCTGGCTGCTGAAGTTTGTGGCTTCTGTCAGAGGTCTTTGGACTCTTAGACCCCAACCCCTGAGGATACTCTCCCAGGCAGTTCTCCCTGCAAATACCAGCGTACATTCTACCCTCTTCCTCCCTCTGACTTTCCTTGTCCAGCTCACCAGGGGTCCCTCCTCCTGCTACTCTCAATATGACCAACATGTCACACACTGCTTTAGGATGCCAGGAGAATGACTGCAAACAGATCTCAGGTCAGCAGAGGGGACGGAGGAAGTCAATCATTTGCCCGCACTCGACTTGTGTGTTTAGAGTAGTTACGCATTGTGCACAAACAGATAACTGTCCTTCACGGGGTTACAAAGGGGGCGCAGAGCTGAAAGCACGGTTTGGTGCGGAAACAAAGGTTCCCTTCAACAAACCACATCGTTATTCAAGATGCTGCTTGATTGGTCTGGCATGCAGGGCATCGACTCATATGGACAGAAAAGGCATTATTGTGAGTATTTGTAGCAGAAGGAAAACCTATGCCACAATATTGTCAGTTCGGATCCAAGCACGTGTCTCCCTCTTTCTCTGCACAGGTCCCTGCAAATCCAGTGATCCTGTTCTACCTCAACTTCAATGACCTTTACCTTGTAAAGCACTTTGGTCAACATTGGTTGTTCTTCAAGATGCTGTATAAATAAAGTTGCCTTGTCTTGACTTGACCAAGGAGAGTTATTGGACATCTAGGGCTTTTGTTTTATTGAAATATAAAGGAATAAACAGTAAAAGCATGCCACGACTCATGTACCATGCATTCCAGTCATAGTCCAACCCAAGAGGTTAGCCTGGATCTAAAGCTCACAATATCCTCCCTTTTGTTGTCATAGCATTACTGAGGCATGCTCAGGTATGCATGCAAAGACAAAAAAGGTCAGAAAAAAACACAAGCGCTGAGGTATCTGTAGCTTTATGCATAAACAAGTGGGACCATTTTGTAAAACAAGCTGTTTTACATTTAGAGAATAAATAACATGTAACTTAAGGATTGGTCAGCTTCTTGTCAGACACTTGTGTGTCCTCAGTCTGCTGTGTCAGCAATATATAGAGTAATATAAATGTAAATCACAGGTTAGGTCACTGTTTAAGACACCACAACTGAGCTGACACACACCTGTTTGACCACACCTCTGTCACCCCACCTTAAGGTTTAGGTTACGTAAGGACAGTAAAACAGAGGGTTTAAAATACCTTAAATCAATCCTGTTGCATATGAGTTACAACATAAAGCTACCTTAGGTGGTTTCCAGTAGGATTCATATTAATATGTTGTCAGAAACTGCAAATAATCCACACAAAGTCAGATTCCGGATAGTGACAGGGGGCTAATCACTGAAGTAGCTGTGTTAACAGTAAAGCAGGGGTGAGGCTATCACATGTCCGCTTAACACTGTAATTTATTCATTTCAATGGTAAATAAAAGACAGCCATTTTCCACCGTGAGGGATTAATTCTCGCTTTAAAATGCTCCAAATACAAACCTATGTGACACTGTGCAACTGAGGTGAAGCTAACTCACAGGTTAAAGCAAGGAAGAGGAGTACTCACTACCTCAGTACAGTAGCAGTCCAGATAAACCTGTTCTGCGGTGATAGGAAACACACAGCGTGTTCCTGTTTCACAGAGTCAATGTAATCCACGATCTCGCTTCCTTGTCTCACCTCAATTAATTTAAACCGTTGTTGTTAGTTCGCTGTCGCAGCCGGTAGTTTCTTCATCCAGCCATTAGGGAGTTCATGCGGCTTCTTCTGCTCGGCTGCTGTTGTATTATTCGAGCCCATCCCCCATCCACGCAGGCTGGTAGATAGATAAAAGTTTTAAGTTTCCTTTTCGTCCTCCACCGTCAGTTTCAACTTAAACTTCCCTTGCTTGTCGGACTGGAAATAGAGCCCCGGTTAGTCTCTTCTCTCCATGTCCTGTGCGGGTTCAGGGTCTACATACAGCGGCTGCTCACGGGAGTTTGAACGGGGAAGGACAACAGCGTTTGCCCGCCTTGCAGTTCGCTCGACACTTCAGCCTGCTAACACAAGTGCCGCCCCTAAACATGAATACTGCCTGCTTGCCCTCATTTGCAGCAGCTACTTCATGTCACATTCCCCACTAGGTAGGCTAGACATGAAGTATCAGTTTAATGTTGCACAAGTAGCCTATCGCAGGTATTTAGAGCTGCATTCCTCACAAACTTAAAACAGCAACAGGGTAACAATGGCATGAATCAAAGCAGCAGAGACACAGGGATATCCTGACTCCTTTCACCTTGTACCAGCCAATGACTTCCCTAAGGAAGCACGGGATCCTACATATCCCATAATGCAATTTGACAGTACCTGTCACTGCCTGGTAAATGCTGCCCGCTCAAAGGAAGAGTGAATGAGAAGACTGAACATAGCTTAAAAAAATAGGAACTGTGGAGGGAATACGGGGGAGAAATATTGTGAGATTTATCATCACACCCAAACTTAAAGGAAAATTGTCACCTGTCCCACAGCCTTGCTGGAGACAGTGTGGTGAGCATGATGTTGATCACGCTCATGTTTTTTGGCAATGTGTGAAAATGACTGAATACTGGGATGAAGTGTGGAAAGGAATGACAGCAATTATAGGTTATGAAATTCCTAAGACATGTGAAGTGGGAAATCTGGGAAATTTAACATGGGAAAATCTACAAAGCAAAGACATGTACCTGGTTGGAATACTACTACTGGCATCAAAGAAAGCTATAACAAGAAAGTGGTGTAAGGAGGACCCCCCCACTCAGAGAAACTGGTTTGAGATTGTTGAAAAACGACATGATATGGAGAACTTCACGCATAATTTAAGACTTCAACAATCAGCCTGCCAAGAAAAATGGAAAAAATGGACGGACTTAATAACCAATCAAAAAGTCTGAAGAGAATGGACGATTTTAAAGGAGGCTAAACTGACGTTTGCTAACTGACACCAAAGTTTGTTTAATGTATTTATTTGATGTAACCTCATCAAGAAAATCAAATAAAATATAAGTTAAAAAAAAAACAAAAAAAAATAGCAACCCAAAATTTGTTTAGAGTCAATAAGATGCCTATAGGAAGAGACTTGACTTCACACTATGGCTTTTAAATAGAGATGGGATTTATAGCTCTTTGCCGGGAACTGGATCTTGAGGAGCCGTTCCTTCCAAAGAGCCGTTCAAAAGACTGGCTCTTTGGCTCATTGTTATATTTATTTCTTTTTTAGAAGTCAACCAGGAGTAACTTGTTTTTATCAAGGAAACAATCACTGGTAGAAGTTATAAGATAAGATTTGGATCAGAATAATTCAAACTTACACATCCCACCAATATATGTACTCTATTGGTGGGAATTGTTCTAAAATATTGATTATCATTTAATTTGGCATCTAAACATCCCATAGGATGATGCCATATCCAAATGATTCAACAGCGAGATCACTATTTTGAATTTTCCCTCATCTAAAAAACTTTGTGGCACTATAAAAACTATGCAGGCTACAGATAACTTCCATGCAAAACAACTTAAATAAATTAAATAAATGTCTTCACTCCAGTCGGCGGCGCTGACTAATCTCCTCCCCTATGTTAGCTGCAAATATATAGGCGCGTTCACGTGCATGGAGCGTGCTGTGGACAACTCATACTTGGAGATGGCATTGGTCGTTCACGTAAAGGCAGCGTGACAACTCAGACTCATGGGGCACACAGGTGACATGTGAAGGCAGCGTGGGCAATCTGCATAAACAAACAGCTTCCAAATGAATGGCTTGCAACTGTGTATCGGTTCTCATCGTTCATTCAAAAGACCCGTTCAAAAGACTGACTCGTTCGCGAACGTCACATCTCTACTTTTAAACCTTGCAATGTTGAGATTTGGCGATGAGATGTATCATACAGGCCTATTTGATAAAGGATTAGTGACTCCTAAGTATATGCAAGCTTGTACTTGATAATGCTGTTGCCATGTCTTGAAGATGTATATAATTCCTGTATGCTGTTAACAATCCAAATGAACTTACCACAAACTAAAAGAAAAATTCAAATAGCCAATACAAGCACAGGTTACATCAGAAAATATATGAACATAGAAAAAACAATGCAGAGAAGGCTTCAGGTGGGGGCCACAAGGAGGCAAATACTCATAGGGGCCTAAAAAGGCTTAAGAATACTTCTAGAAATGAATGTTTTATGACAAATCATTCCAATGCAGCCCATAAAAACCCGTGAGTGTGAGACTCATGTTGGCACAGTATCATGAAGTATTCATGTGTGATATGAAATTTAGTGGCTTCACCTTCAGGCCTGTACTGAGCGATGATGGTGACAGTCTGTCCAGCTCTCTTCAGTGCTGCAGCCGCTTGCTCATGTGTGGCATTCCTTAGGTTCACTCCATTCACCTGTAAAAAAACAAGGTAAACAAACGATTTGTTAGCAAGAAAATCCAGATTCTGTCTGAAGGTGTGCTTCTTGCCTAACTAAGTAGGTATGGAGAGGAAGCACGTTTAGCTGGAGGGTTTTACTTCACAGCAGAAAAAAGTTTGACTATATGTATAAGGGCCTAACATTAAAATATAAACATTTCATGTTTTTACTGAAATATAAGACAGCGGATTGAAAAAGAGTGAACTGTTTTTATCTTTCAGCAGTTAAGACATTCATTGACCCTCCATTTGAGTATCAGTGTTTTTATATAGTGTGTTTTTTAGTAGCACAGAAATAAAACGGGCATACATAAAAAGCATCAATGGGTTTTTCTGGAAGACTTGAGCTACTAAATACAAATCAAATGGTTTAAATATGTAATTTGTTATACACTTAATTCATCTACAACATTCTCTTTTCTGGTAAAGCACAGCTTTGCTCTTCTGAGTTGTTATGGATTTTAATGTCTCGCTCAAGGACGTTTCAGGAGGGCAGATTTTTGCTGGCTCTCCAAACACCAGCCTACATGAACTCTCTCCTAATTATTCTAACAACAGGAGCTTGGCCCGAAAAAACAAACAAACTCAAAACTGTCTCAAACTTGACATAGTTGTTGATGAGGGCAAACTTGAGGTTTGATGATACAGACCGAAAGAATTCTGTCGCCCCTCCTCAACTCGCCGCTCAGGTCAGCTGGCCCTCCAGCCAGGATGAAGGATACGAAGATGCCTTCTCCGTCCTCTCCGCCAACAATGTTGAAGCCTAGGCCTGTGGAGCCCTTGTGCAGCAACACCTTCCTCGGCTCCCTGCCAAACAGAGGGACAACATCAGGGTGAAGGGCAGGACAGAGAGCAAAGAGGAGGGGCAGAAAGAGAGATATGACCAGAGATGTAACAGAAGGAGCATGAAGAGAGGCATACAAATACTGTTGCATACAGCAGCCATCTTCTAATGTTCTTTGAATGTTTGAATTAAAGTGCTAAACAAAATAATACATGAACAAAATAATCATGCTGCAATCAATTTGCCAAAAA
The DNA here is from genome assembly GCF_009762535.1 of Notolabrus celidotus. Taxonomy (NCBI): domain Eukaryota; kingdom Metazoa; phylum Chordata; class Actinopteri; order Labriformes; family Labridae; genus Notolabrus; species Notolabrus celidotus. The sequence goes on from NC_048279.1 coordinate 22,571,096, forward strand.
AGTTCACTCAGCAACATTGATCATACTTCTGCATTAAATGCAGCTAAACAAGCCGCAGCACAATAAGATCAAATGTATTATCACCTGTCTGTATAACTTTCTGCTCTGCACGGAAACCTCATGGAAATGTACACGTGAACAAATTTTAACACCCACTCATATTAATGTACGCAGACACAATGAGCCACCTCCTGCTCGACAGACCCACTGAATCTCTGCTTTAGCTTTAGCCACTATGACTCATCCTCAGGCAGCCTATTCAGACTGCCTCAGATTTTAGATGCTAAAGAGGCCAAAACCACTGCTGTGGTCCAACAAGAACCATCTGAGATCACACTTCACACGGCTGCACACACACACACACACACACACACACACGCACGCACGCACGCACACACACACAAACACACATACACACACACACACACACGCACACACACACGCACATTCATATATCACTTGAAAGCCCCACACCTATTCCTGCATGCATACTTTGCAGACAAACGCTCACATAAACATACATGCATGTACAGACAGTAGGCATAGACACATACAGAGATGCACACAGTTTCCCTCTCTTTCCAGAAAACACTGCATGGTTCCCATTAGTGGTCTACTGAGCCTGCGGTCAACAGGAACAATTCCCACTCAATCCCTAATGGCTGCGCTCTAACTTGCTGTTTAGGCCATTTCCCCCCCCCCCGACAACAGCGGATTCTGCATTCCAGACTATCGGAATCAAATCCATGACTGCCTGGAAAAATCCCCGATTACTCCATGCACAGAAAATAAGAGCAGTTGAAAGAGCGTAATGTTACAACTGTGCCTGAGAAAGTTTATGAAGACTGTGAAACTGTATTCATTTCAGTGAAACTGAATTTAGATGCAGATTTTACAATGTTAGTAATTAGGATACATCAATAGCAGCTTATCAACAGATTTATAAAAGGAATCTTTTTTAAAATTAGGTATATGCTTTTTTTGTATTATCTTTGAAGTATCAGAGATGAGAAGAAACACATAAACAAAGTCTTTGGGTACGCTGAAACAACTGACTTGCCTTCAAACAAGTCAGGCTTAAAATAACCGTGCTTTTCATCCCAGCTCGACACACACGCACATACATCTCCATGGTTACCTCACAATCCAGAACCGATGCTTGCTTCTGAAAGAGCATTTCCTAACAGAGCGTTCAGGCAGCGACATGGAGGATGAGATGTTGACTGTGAACATGGTGGCTATGTCACATCGCTCGGCTCTGTGTTATTCCTCAAACCCCTCGTTCCTATCTGGTCCTTCAGCCGAGAGAGGAGCTGCAGTTTTTAGGAGCTCCTGTGATTGGGGGCCTGGTGTTTGCTATCTTATCCTTGTGTGCTGTGATGGGAAGCAGCTCCTCTTTGGGCTGTCACAAACAGCTCACTCCCCATCATCACCAGCAAGACAAGACTTAACACTTAACCCTAACGCTCCCATGCAAATCAAATTCTCTACACCAAGAGAATTGCATCTGGAATAACTAAAACTATGTCACATCAAAAGCAAGCTGGGTGAGTCTAACTGGAGGCTATCCAAGTTTCACGCCGTGCTGTCCCCTCGTCCCTGCTCTGATGCTGCTTTGGGTCCAGCCCTCCTTCTTTAAATACAGCACACCAGCATTCCTGTCTGTCCACCCAGTCCTCTGGAGACTAGGCAGACAGATTCCCAGAAGCTCTTCTCTAATTTTTCAGAGTGTAAACAAACTGAGAAGCTCTTGAATGTAACTTTCACAACTTTTAGGCCTTTGATCTAATGCACTCATATTCTGTGCATGCTGGAAGCTGTATGATTTCAATGGACAGCAATGTTCACACAAAGGTGTGGACACAGAACAAGGCCTGCGCCTTTTTCCTTTATCTTACTGTTTTTCCATTGGATGAGGATTACTTAGACATATTCACAGAAAGTGGGAGTGAATTCCTGCAGTTTGAAATGCTAGGATAAACTCCCCCCTCCCTATCACAAGACCTGCCTCCCCTCCCTCCCTTTTCCCTCCTTTGCCTTTTCATCCATGCCAGGAATGTAAACAGTTACAAAGCGGTAAAACCCTTTCTCTTTTTCCCGCAGACATTTCTTGTCCCCCCCCCCAAAAAAAAACACTCCAACAGCTATATTTTCCCTGTCTGCTTTCGGCGGAGGCTGTCGCAGCTCAATCCTAAAGCTGTGAATGGATATCTGGGCTCAGGGGTTCAGCGGGTCATGCTGCCCTGGACTCAGCACAGTAATTGGCTCTGCTTGGCTGATTAATGATGGACACTGCAGATGGACGCCATTTCCCACAGACAGACACTACCTCTCACTGCACTCTATGTGTTGTTCTTCTCTTCTAGAATGGATCACGGCAGCTCATGTATAGGGGGCGTATGCTGATAAAATTGAAAACTGTGTCTTATCTCCGTTTCCAAAATTTCGCCAATATATTCTCTGTGCCTGCCTCTTCTCTGTGGCCAGCTTTTTTTTTATCCTAGGGAAAAAATGTGTTCACTGCTGAGGTGACAGACAGTTAAAGATATTTCATTCCTCTCACTGTGACAAAGAAAAAGCTGAAGCGATAAATAATTAACACCTAAGACAAGTGCTCAGCTGAATCTGCTGTGATTACTTTTATGTTAAACTTCCTTCTGCAGCTTTTTAAGAATCAGAGCCAAAGGTCACAATTTTCTTTGTCATTAGTGACTCCGATGAGTCAAAGGTTTGAGCTTGTGCATGTGTGTGTATGTGAGGCACATGTAGTCACTGATTAGCTCACCTGCTGCTGCAGTCCACAGTCTATACACATTAGCATCGTCTGAACAAAGCAACCTAACTAGGAGCACTGTTGTGCATATCTAAGAAGTTCTGCCCTGATAGGAGCGGCAGGCTTGTTTAGTGATTATGCGCACTGTCACCACTGCACACAACATATGTTTACACCAAACACGCTTGGAGGTTTTTTTATCTCTTATCGGGGTCCAACACGGACACAGAGACAAGGGAGCTGTGTACTGAACCGACATATCTGCAGAAGAATGGGGGTAATATCAGATGGAGAAAAAGGGGGAGGAGGTTGTCGAGGGATGTGACTGTGATGACACCACTGAGGGGGAGGTGCAAATGGGCAGAGGGCCTAAACACAAGCTCTGACTCACTCCTCACAACCAGCCTGCTCCACTTCTGCGGAGGCCTGTGCTTACTACAGCATCCATCGAAAATAACTCCCCATCTCGCTTGTAGCCAATGGGTGATCTGCTGGGGCCCCATGGAGGTGTCTGCTATCTGCCTATCTGTCTGATTTAGCTGGATGCTTATGTGCTGTGATTGAGAATCAAGTCAACCATGAGAGTCCTCTGAGACAATGCCACATACGCCCACTAGGGGTAAACAGGTGCACGCATGGTCAGATTTATGCAGTTCTCTTTTGTACCTTTGATTGTGGAGTAGTTCAGATTGCAGGATGTATATCCACAGGTCTGAGTCTCTTATAACTTTGCATTATGTGTATGTGCGCTTGTATGTGTCAGCACATCATGAGCGAACATCTTGGTGTACAGTATGTGTGTGTGATTTGTGCTGGCAGCATGGGTGACAAGAGGGGTTAGACCCGGGTGCATGGCCTGGTTTTTGCAGTGTGCAGATGAATCATGACAGCTGCAGGACTGTCTGCTGCTACCAGTCTTCTGGCCCGTACCAGATCACACTCGTACTGCCCATTGCATTTATGGAAACAGCAAGGTCTGGTGTTTATATTTACATGCATGGAGCAGCAGGCAAAACATTCCAGCGCTGCAGAGCAGAATGTTTTTTTATTGGGTGGTCCTTCCTCCCATCCTCCTGCACTGTCTTTTCTTTTTAATGCCACAACCTGCCTTCAGATTGAGCAAGAAGCAAAAACAGAATCTGTCTCTCTTTCTCTCTTTCTTTCTTACTTACGCAAAAGTACACAGGGAACAGAAATGTGCAAGACATATGTCACACACAACATAACATGCTTGACACAAAACACGTTACATTAAAGCAATGGGACAAACACAGAAACATCATCACATTCATCCATGAGATGGACAACAAGACAGGACTGCAGATAAAAATGTATTAGATGATATACACAAAATGAAAAAGCAGGAGACCTTTTGCATATTTAGAAATACCTAACACAAAAAACACACTGCCAGAATGTTATGCGTATATTTCCAGTAGAATCTACCAGTAAAAGTAGCTTCGCCTGATATACAGGCTTAGATTTATCGAAGCCTCCTGACAGATGGAATAGAGCAGCTTGTGGGAGCGTGAAGCCCTTTCAGCTGCTCTCCTGTGGAGATGTGTTTGTGAAGAGCAGGTACGACTCCATTTTGTACTACACTAAACAGGGACCTATTGTCTTTGATTCATTGACGTGAGCAGAGTAGTTAGAAAATAGATGGACCACTAATGAAGATAGGGTAGACCTTTTGAAATATGAAACGAGAGGAAATAACAATCAAAACGTGTGCACAAAGGGCAAACAAAATAACAAGCTAATTTCTTCAGAAACATTTCAGCTCCATGGTCAATTTGCTGTAATAGAGAGTACTTTTTCTGCGCAATTCATGTGAAATTCTGAAAGATCAAATGGTGTCTGCATTTAAATCAACTACAGAGGTTTTCATACAAACACAAAAAGCAGCAACATATTTAAAGCAACAGACAAAGCAGTCATCAGACATGAGGGGAGGGAACATTTACATGCAAACACGGACAAAAGCTGCAACTAAAAATTATAACTTTCCCTTCATCACTTTCTCTTCTGTCGCCATTTCCCTACACTCACCACACTTCTTTTACTTTTGCCATTTGAGCAAAAAAGTGGTGTAATAACCTACAGGACAGGCAGGTTCCTCTCTGGCCCTAATCCTGATACACAGAGGAGGGTTAGCTTAGCAAGGCGTGATGGACTAGGTTAGTACCTGCCAGAGAAGGGGAGAGGACCTTGGCACAAGGGAGCAGGGGAAGGACAGAAGCCTCTGTAGAGGGCCTGGGGCCCCTTGCTGTCCCCAGGTTTGTTGATGACACTGTAAATAGGCTCAGCTCTGCTGTGGGGGTACAGGAATCACAGTGAACGGGACAAGTGCAGGACACAAATAAAGCACACAAACCAACAGAGATGCGACAAAAGCAACATACAAGTCATGAAGACAACTTGTACAAGGACATTACAGAGCCACATAACACACACTCATCTAGTAACACATGCACTCGGCAGCAAAGCACACAGACACACTTTGACGCCTGCATTCAGTCACGCACACACACACACACACACACACACACACACACACACACACGCGCGCGCGCACACACACACACACACACACACACACACACACACACACACACACACACACACACACACACAGACAAAAAGAATGGGGGAATACAGCCTCCTCCCCAAAGCTGTGGGTTAAAATGACTCAAGGCCTCGTGGGACACTCAAATCAAGCTCTATGAATGCTTCTTCTGATCCAGTACTTGGATAGGATGTCAAAGGTTAAAACACAGTCATAACAAGTACAAGAAGAGACAAGCAGCCTCTCTGCAAAGTATTTGGTCAGAACACAGCTACCACATACTGTCCAGATATTATATAGTGAGCTCCACCAGGGTAACAATCAGCAAAGCAAAAAAAAAGCAAACACATTTAGTCTAGAATTACTTAACATGATCAATCAAAATTACTATATATACCTGAGCAAACAACACCAAGATAAAGGCATAAAAACTGCAACAAAATGGAGCCTGCTACAAATAAATTAATTCAGACAAAAAAATGTTAAATGGCAAAAAGACCTGTCTCAACCTGATATAATGAACTACAACAAAAGCACAGCTAGGCCTTCAGCTGATATTTACGAGCAATCTACTCTATGCGCTAACTCACAAAGCCTGTGTGTGATGTGTGGCAAGAGGGTCATTCATGAGGGAGGCAGTCTGTAACCTACCTTGTGAAGTCTTCCTCTCCCAGCATGTGGCGGGGGACTGGCGAATACCTGGACGGGGTGACCTGGGGCGGCGGGTATACGGGTTTAGGCTCCATTGCCCCCATGTAGTTGTGGCTGACGTGGTTGTCTACCATGGTTGGGAAGGCTGGAGGGAGGGCCAGGCCAGTAGGGGGAAAGAAAGAATGATTACAACACAGGCAGAACAGTGAGAGTGGGTAACAACGGCAACTTCACTACGCTAGCAAAACATCTGATGTAAAGGTTTTGGCTTTTTGTGCCAGTGGCACAAAAGGCATGATGTGGCCATTAGACTGGAATATCACTACCTATGAAGTGAGAAGCTACAGAATTGGGTACATTCAGGGTCCCCAAACAAATAATCATACTTTCTTTAATGATCCTCTTAACCAGCAATTAGGGCAAAATTGCGAATCAAATAAATAAATAAAAATATAAATAAAATAAAACAAAATAAAATGGAATAAGTTAAAATAAGATATAGTAATACAAAAAAATAAAAAAATAAAAAAAATAAAATAACATAACATATAATAACGAATAAATGCAATACATACAACAAATACAATAAAGTAATATAAACAAATCCCATCTGTCCCATCCTTGCTTGATGATTGCTGAGTACTAGCAGGTATTAGCATAATAACATGCTAAACTAAATCCTGAACATGATTAATGTTATTTATGCTAACATCAGTATGTAAGAAATGTCACTGTGAGCATATTAGCATGCTGACATTAGCATTTAGCTTAAAGCACTGCTCATAATGCAGCTACCAAGGCTGAGTCTTATACTTGTTAATAGTGCTGTATCTTCACTATGCATTAAAGGAAAACTCAACACTTCTCACTTTTCTTTCTTCTCTGCTCTGATAATTTTACAGTTACAAAAACAACCGCTGAGTGTTCAAACACAGCAGTAGCTTTAAAACTAGCTAAGGTATCAAATGATTGGTCAGATGATTGTTACTGTGGGGATAATCAAGCCAAATAATCCAACAATTTTATTCAATGGTACAGATAATCTAATGAATACATCACATGAAGTAATAATCTAGAAATAAATGAACAAATATTTGTGCAAAATGTAATCATCTGGTCTTATCTTTTCATACTTCTTTATAACATTGTGTCCACCTTTGCAGATCTCAGCAATTCACTCAATAATAGCAATGATATTGTAAGTAATAAGAGTGTATGCACAGTGTATAAAATCAGGTTTTGGTAGTATGAAAGCTGAATATCCTTTCTTTGTTTGTGCTAATTTTTGAAACGACGATGTTCAGTGATATTGTACCTGCATTGTCTGTCATCCATAACCAATGAAGAAGACATTTATCATTATTATTATTTTTTTAAGTTATATTTTTGGCCTTTTTGCCTTTATTTGATAGGACAGCTGAAGAAAGACAGGAAATGTGGGGAGTAGAGAGTGGGGGAAGACATGCAGGAAATGGTCGACTGGCCGGGAATCGAACCGGCGACTCCTTCGGCGAGGACTGTAGCCTCTGTATGTGGGGCTCTTAGACCGCTAGGCCACCAGCGCCCCAGAAGAAGACATTTTTAAAAGGGAGATTTTGAAAAAAACTCAAAGCAGTGTTTGTACTTTTTACACAAAATCCAATTCTCTGTGTTAACATTCCTGATGGAGGCAGCTGAGCATAATAAAAATTGAGCGTTTCAAATCCAGATCATCTGACCACAGGACACTCTGTCACAGGGTGGGCAGAGGCGGGGGGTGGGGGGGGGTAAGTCTGCATCACAGGCTTGCTTAAAACTAGGAGCACTGCAAACATGAAGAGTACAGAAAAAGCCCTTGATGGCCCTCCTTCTAATACTAAATCACTGTTTTGTGGAAATCTGAAATTCTGCAGCTCAAGATCGTGGGCTCTCATGAGCAGGTGGGATGTGAGAAACCAACCACACTCAGTGGGAGGCAGAGAACTGCGCTTGTTGTTTCTGTGGGTAGGATTGTGTGTGTGTGTGTGTGTGTGTGTGTGTGTGTGTGTGTGTGTGTGTGTGTGTGTGTGTGTGTGTGTGTGTGTGTGTGTGTGTGTGTGTGTCTAAGCATTCACTACATTCACTATGTGGGTGTGTGGGCATAACAGTTTTGGGAAGAGAACAGTGATCCAACTTCAAAATTCATGCAGGCCTACTGTAACATCTCTGTTAAAGATAAAAAATGTTTCACTGTCCAAAACACTCCATCATGAACCATCAGTTAGAAATCAGCTATCTCCTTACGTCAAACACTGTATATATATTTTAGTTCGAGATTTGGAGCTGGCTGCTTATAGATTAGTGGATACAGGATGCATTGTCCAACTTTAATCACCAGAGCAGGGTTTTTGTAAAGAAGTCATGAATATGTATAGAGTTTAATGTTAAAAATTGAGGTTTAAAATGAATCAAATATGCATTAGATGTTAAAAAGTGAGATGATTATGTGAGTATGGTACACCACATATTGTTTATTTTGTTAAAAATAGACAAGCAACAAAATCCTTTATTGCACAGCTGACTTTTTACTGTCTATTTCAAATACAAGCTATAATTCCTGCATAAACCTTTTTCAACTTGTATTCACTTCAAATTCGATGCATATTTCTGTGCGAAATTATCATATAGAACTCTTAACCTTTGCAGCATGATGACTGAAAGAACAAGACGAGGTAGATACGTACTGCTGGAGTAGTCTGGCGGGGCGTACATGTCGTTGAGATGCACTGGTCCTGGTTTGGCCACCTTTAAGTAAACCATATCCGAGGTGTTCTTCAGCGCGGCCACTGCCTCCTCATGACGCACGTCCTGCAGCACGATGTTGTTCACCTGAATGTGATGATTATCAAGACAAGAGAGGAGGATGAATCTGTGTATCAACACCTGAACACCTTGTGTCTTCGCTGCGCTGTGACAACATCAGGCATCACACCAGGCATCACACCAGCCAACACAATAATGAATCATAGCTTGAAGGTATTATGAGATTTCAAAGCACAGTGAAAGGTTGGTGTTCTTTGCAGCGTTAACAGAGGTCAAAAGCAGTAGGTAGAAGGTTCGGAAGATGCTCTGAATTTCCTCAGTTTCTCTTTTAAGATCTGAATCCCTGGAAACATGCTGTCAATCTAAAGTTATTCAACACCCTGAATTATATCTGAGATGAGATATGGATGAGTTATAACAGTACTTCTAGATGTTTATCACTCTACTTTAAAGTACAGTATTGTTGATTCTCTTCTGTGAATTTGCATTAAAATGACACATGTTTTAAACATACAGTAGAACGACCACATGTCCCTCTAAGGCAGGGGTTCTCAAATTTTTTCGAGCCAGGGACCCCTTACAGGTGAGCAAATTATTCAAGGACCCCCTCATAATTATAACATAGATTAAGCACATACTTCCTACCATTTGCACTCTTGGATGCCCTCAGAACTATTTGTATTGTAAAACTTGTCAATCTAAATACTTCAGACCTGTACCATAGTGATAAACAGATAACACTTCAATTTGAATCATGTTATTACCACTTGTAAACTTTAAAACTGAGGGTCATTTCATTCCTTATGGACTCAACATGACAGCATTTATACTTTTCAACTAATTGATCTTAAAAGCTTTTAGAAAATTAACAGTAGCAAGACTTGCATATCCCTTCGAGCCACTAAATGGTATCCTAACAATGGTATATATGCTGTTTTTAATGACACAGCACAATTTTATAATTAATTAGAAATGTATCAACTATTTTACAGACCCCCACGCTATGGTTCGCGGACCCCCAGGGGTCCCAGAACCCCACTTTGATAACCACTGCTCTAAGGTATCTGGGTGTCTTGTGTTCATGTAAACCACAACAATCATCCCTGGCGTGGTTTTTTTTTATTCCGTAGAGAAGAATTATCTTGACTTTTCTATCGTGAACTCACCTTTGACGGCTACAATCATGCCTGACATTGTGTTCTAACATTTCTCAGATTTTGTGTTTCTTTTTTATTTACCCAAAGCAGTTTGCAAAAAAAAACATCCCACAAATTCAGCAGGACTTAGATACATGAATAAACAGAAAATAATAATAAGTGTAGATGCTTTTAGAATAACAGAATTGATAATTGCACAACATTGGTGTCTTTCTTTAATTTGGTGTGCTTCACAGATCACTAATGAGTTCATTTTTCACATTTCAATTTGTGCTTTATTAAAAGCAGGTGCAGTGGGAAGCTTGAGCCTGTATGCAACGTGTTAGAAACATGAACCCAGCTGTGGCTGCATGGTTCAAGATGTAGAGATTCCTTTTCAGTCTCTTATAACAAGCTCCTATCAAATGATTTGAAATATCCTGTGTTTTAAATCCTCCTTTAAAGGTGTTGTATTTTAGCAGTATAGCAAGATCAGTAGAGCAGCATGTCTGTATTGCATAATAATAAATAACAGCTAAGTGAAAGTGCAGTTATTAGCAGGTTTATTTCAGTAATGATGTTAGCTATAAGTGATGTCCTCTTTTCTTATGTAATATCTTCCTCTTATGATATGCTCATATGCCTTTTTATTGCCCCATGTCTCGCTCTAAAATGTTACATTATCAATCATCCACAAAGTCATAAATGCTAATGCATGCTGTGCATCCCGCTTTGTATAAAACGATAGCATGAGGCAGCCAAGCAAATAACGTAATGTACTCAAGATGTCCCATAAACAGTCAGTCGTTTCAAACTATCTCCTCGACTGCAGCAGCAAGTGCCTGTCACCGCAGCTTACAAGGAGTACTATTTTAAGTGAACTACATCTACACCTGATTCATTTTGGTTTGAACACTCAATACATGACTGAATAAGAGGGAGGCTCATACAGCTAGCAGGCGGTCTCCAGTCTGCAGGCGTCCGTCTTTTTGGGCAGCTCCACCTTCTATGATCTTTGTTATATAGATGCTGTTGTCTCCTGGGATGTGCTGGTTTCCAATCCCTCCGGCAATGCTGAACCCAAGCCCTGGTTGAATAATACAAACAGTCAGACTGTCAATATGAGCACATATTTACATATTTTCAGATGTGTTTCATGTCTGGAGCTTCCTCGTCAATGCTGAAAACTTCATTCCGATTTATACATATCACCTTAAAAGTATCATTTTGTCTGTAGCTTCTGATTAAATTCTTAAAAATATACAATCAATAGGTCTTTGACAAATATAAAAATGTGCAGCGGTGTTGTGTGATGATCAGTGGGTGTCTCAGACCTTTAGGCCCTTTCAGCAGGTTAACCTCCAGGATTGTCTCAGGTGGGGCCTGCCTCCGACGCACCAGCAGCCGCACCACTGGCCCCGCCTCTTTCAGCGCTTCAACCGCCCGGCTGTGCACCACCTCAGACACATCAACATCGTTCACCCGCAGTACGCAGTCATTCACCCCTGGGGAGGGGAAAGATTTAATAAAATCCCACACGCCATCTTGTCAGTCAACAGATAACAGCGATGGAGTTAATTCACTGTACAAAGACAGAGGGAGACCTTAGCAAGGCTGATGCGATCAAAAAGCTCCAGAGCACTTAAAAAGCACTCCATATCATCATTTTTGCATGTTTCAGGCTTTGCTTTTCCAGTGAATCATAACTTGAGAAAACACAGCGAGCCCAGAAGCAGAGGGATGAAGAAAACTCGGCCTCCCACACAGCACTGCCAGGCGGGACACACAGCTGCAGTGAGCTTTAGAGAGGGGAGTGTGGAGAGAGGATGGAGGGGTGCAGAGCAGTTTGAGAAGGACAGAGCGAGGTGAAGAAGAGGGAGGAGGGAGGATGGGGAACTTACCCAAGCCTTCCATCCATAGCAGCTGCTCCTCCAGGGATGATCTTGGTGATGAAGATCCCCGGATCATCAGGAATGTGGGGATTGTCTATTCCTCCAGCGATGCTGAAGCCCAGGCCAGAGTTCCCCTGCACACAGGTTATGATTGGCATTTTCAGTATGCTACAATAAAACACACACTCACACACAGACACACACTTGAGTGTAAGTGATGGAGCCAATGCAGGCTCAAGGTCAGCACTATATGGCTCTTAAGTGTATTGCTATTTCAGAGGAACACGTGATCGATGCAAACTGCTCCTGGGATTTCTTCATGCGTTGTCCATTTTTCGACACGTGTGAGTGTGTGTGTGTGTCCTTGCAGGTGACAAATGATAATGGCATGTATTCCATTAGAAGAGGGCACTCCATTGAAAATGTCATGCTTATTCCATCAAGCCACAGAGCGGTGTCAGTGTTAGAAATACCCTGTGTCCACAGAAAAGTGGATTTATGGTCCAAAGTGAAGATGAGAGGAGAAGTGCCATCTCTATTGCATGATACAGAGATTCTCACTCTCTGCATGAGACAGACACTACAATAGTCCCATCTCTCCTGCCCTTGCAATGACAGAGGACCCATTTGGATCCAGTGGGTCCAGGCGCACTGCTGCATCTGACAGCCGTGGCCACAGAGACAGGCAGCAAACAAGACAGCTGAGAAAAGACCTCGCTTTATTATTTTCTATAATTAATGAGCAACAGTCGCAACAAATTAGGACAGAGGGAGTCTGAGGCCTCTCAGTGTGCTGCTCTGGAGCCGAGAGGAGTGCACTGGGCCTCACCACCAAATGTTACACACCCACAGACCTTTAAAAGTGTGACTTTGCATAGCTTATTCAAGCTTTCTGCAGAAATGCCTCTTAGAGTGGAAGGGGCAGAGAGGGACTTTGCATCTATCAGGGGTTTGGAGGGGCATCTATATGTGGGTGGAATAACAAGAGCAGAAACATATAGGGCTGCCACTACAAGCCAATCCAGCACTGACAAGTGCAGCAGTGCCTGCTTAACAATTGAACAGGAGAGCACTTTACATTTCTGGCGTCTGCTGATGACATGTGCATCAGGATTATGTAAAAAGCTGCGCCTCAGTGGCATTATTCTGTGCTCATACTCACACATAATATATTCTTACTGCAGTGATGTAACTGCTATAACTTAACCAACACACAGCCTATCATAAATGATCCTCACAGCAGAGATTTTTTTTTTTTTTTTGATGGGGGGTTCTCAGCACTTGAGATGAGTGAACAAAGACTGAGCTGCTTACTACCACCTAGTGGGGAGAAATTTATCCATCATACAGAAAAACAGGAATGTGTGTATTGAGGAAAAAAGGAGAAAAAAGAAGAGTCAAACTCACCCTCTCCAAAATGATCTCTTCATATTTGTACATCCCATCACTGCCATTTACCTGTCAAAGTCAAAGCGTAGTTGTAAGTGACATTGCTGAGCTTGATTTCTGTCATTTCCTTGAAACATAGTAGGAAGCATGCAAATGTTTCAGCTTAATCCTTTACTATAACACACACACAGAGCTGTGGAGAATGGGATTATGGACAAAATATACTGAAGATACATGCACCAGTTTTACTAACTAAAAATATCACCATAAATTACAAACTGTTGCAATAAAATGTGTCTTGTTTGTTTTTTTTGCTGTCCTGCTAAACGTGCGGCTGCAGAATGCACATTCCACACAAACAGGCGGGGTCAATAGGATAATAGATGTCGGTCCAAATGGCAAACAGCATGTAGCTAGCAGGAGGCGGCCTCGTCATCCACGCACACACAAAAGCATGCTCATGCACCGACACAGAGGGAGTGTGGATGAGAGAGAGAGAGAGCGAGAGAGAGAGAGAGAGAGAGAGAGAGAGAGAGAGAGAGAGAGAGAGAGAGAGAGAGAGAGAGAGAGAGAGAGAGAGAAGATACTTACATAAGGGCCTGCATCTAGTGAGTCTGCGTTGACGATGATGGGGGGAGGGTTGGCCTGTGAATATGAAGAGATACACGTTATCTTGGTGTGTAAGGCTGGCAGCACACAGACGTAATGCGGTACACACACCATCACTTGGGAGCAAAGCGAACTGATGCCATGGGAACAGTCGGTGAATCTCCTTGGGGGCTGAGACTGTGTGTGGCTGTGTGTGTGTGTGTGTGTGTGTGTGTGTGTGTGTGTGTGTGTGTGTGTGTGTGTGTGTGTGTGTGTGTGTGTGTAATGCCGAGGGGGAGGGAGGGGGTGAAAAAGGTGTGATGACCGAGAATGAGGACTGGGGCAGAGAGACCGCTACTTATTAACCGACACAGCCAGACGTCCTGCGGTCAGCTCATAAAACAAACCGGCTTGTGTCCGAGCCGCTGGGACGGTACGTTTATCTCACATCAGCTCCCCCCCCCCACTCTTATTTTGACACAGAGAAATAACACAGTGTAGTACCATGCTTTGAAATGCAAGATGTTATCGTATCCATTCAGCAAACATGACAGGCTGTATGTCAAAAACACTAAAGGAAAATAATGTCCGAATCATCTTTTTATACATAATATTTCAGGGTGACTTATATGTGCAATGCTCCAACTGTCAGTTTATCACCACATTGGACAATTGACTGAAAATGATTCTGCAAAAGAAATGGCAATTCCATCATCAGTAAATGAATTACTTGATGAAATACAAAACATTTAGAAGCCCTTGTGCCTACAGTGATAGATTTTCTCTGATTAATATCACTACTGCTTCAATAATTTGCAGTTTGGACCTTCGATGGAACCAAATTACAACCAAGGCGACAGACAATGTGATTTGAATATCTCACTTCAGTATCATGGAGTTTTTGGATATCTGTCCCACATTTTTTATGTTAAAAACAATTAAAAATCCATCCACATAACAAATGATCATGTGTTGCAGTCCCAGAAAAACTCCAAATAAATATAATCTAATTCAGGCAAATAGGGCATGCACAATCTGCGGTACATTTAGAGCTTTAGATTTTTGAAAAATGTGCACATCTACTGCTCTCATCAGATTTCATCCTTGCAAAATAAATCTGACATGAACATTGAGTTCTTGCAAATGGAGATCTGCTTCTCTCACTATATTCTGACAGTTATTTGCTAATCACATCTGGATTATTATACGTTTATTTTAAAAATGATCATTGGATGTTATTACACTGGCTGTTTGAAGTATTATTTGGCTTATGTTAACTTTGTTCTGCCATTCAACAGCCAGTATGTAAATTAAAATATCAAATAAAACGGATTCAGCTGAGAGGTTTTTTTTACTGAGCATGGTGGATATGCTTCTTTAATGCTTCCCTCTTTGACATGTAATCTATTTGTAGGAAACCCTGATTACTCTTCATGCTTTTGTTGTCTTTGGGCACACCTAAATAGTCTAATGTAAAATGCAGATTACCTATTGAGCCATGTTGATGAAAGGCGTTAGTATCCCCCTCTAAAACCCATGTTTATCTTGTAGCAGGAGGTAAACATTAAGTTCCAGCTCAGCTCTACTGTGCCACCTGGTGTTGCTTTTCCCATCTCAGACCCACAGAGCATCTGAAGAGGCTCTGAGCTGAGACCTTAGACGAAAGCTGGCAGAGAGAACAAGAAGGGTGAGGGTGGAGTTACTGGTCGGTTTAGGAGCAGCGCGATGGCCGTCCACTCGTTCAGCACAGTGGCTGTCTGCTCTTTATTGATTTGATTGAGCTGTGTGGGTGAAGGGATGCTGACAGCGCTGCTTGGAGACCTTACAGTTTCTGAGGTCCAACACTGAGGACAAAATCACTTGCTGCCAATCTTACCCCCAGCCTTCCCTACCTCCCCCAAGCTCACCCTCTAATCTCTGATATTAGAGGCAAAGAAAGGACCTGTGTACAAGCAGATGGTTGATCCTGATCCTGATCTTCCTTGGCAATCATTAAAGATTATTGTAGTATGTAAAGTTTAACCTGAGCTGTGTTATGATGTCATTTGCATGAAAATTTGAACGCAGTTTCACATCTGTGGATGATTCTACATTGAGTACAATATTAGACTTACATATATGTAAAGCTTATTTTGCCATTACATCAGACTATTAAATTCAGTATGAGTTTAAATGGATTCAATAATGTGTCATAAAATCATGATACAATTTTTTTAGTCTTTTTTTTCTATATTGGGTGTTCTACCTCCAAAAATCAAGCGTATAATTAGACATGATGTTTATATGCTCATAACAAATTATCTGAATTTGTTTTGTGTGCGAGTTCACCTTTTTATTTCTCTGTATTGATAATTAGGCACTTGTTTCAGAACATCTCGATTACTACGTTGTCAAATAAAATGTCAAATTATTACCCTGTGCTCGGTTCCAATCTGGTATTTTATTCCTCAATATAAAATGTGAATTTCTCAAAAGAAAAAAAAAACAATTTTATATGTCACTACATAAATGTATAGTGAGCTTAGAGAAAATCTTACGTCTTGGTACTGGCAGTTTTACAGTGCGATACTGATCAGAAGCTCTAGCTCAGAAACTAGATCAAGATGCTGTTTTTTTCATCATAATAAGAAAATATTTGATGTCATTTTTAAAATATAGTAAATTCTATCAGGACAAGTTTAGCTGATTCATCAAATGAATTATATTACATTTTGAAAAAACAACAATAACAGTCCTACTCAGTGAAAATGTATGGGATACAGTGGGTCAAAAACTAGAAAGAGATGTGAATTGTATAATAGAGGAAGACATCGCGTCAGGGTCTTGTCCACCCTGTCAGGATTCTATTTCCCACAACTTTCTGCTAACCATACATTATCCCTTACATATAATAATATAAAGTCTAGGGCAATAAGCAAATGAAAAAAACAAAAAAACAGCCTAACTTCGAACCCAGCAACCCGAACTGTCATAGAAGAGATCCAATCAGCCAATCAGCCAAGCTCTGCTCAGAAAATCAGCACAATTATTTTCAACTTTTTCAAGCCACTGGAGTCAATCAAGTTGTATAAGGCTGCAACATGTCTGTATCCACAAGACAGCAACTAAAAACACATTCTTAAAAAGAGATAATCCTTTAATCAAAGTCATCTGTCTCCTCACAAGCTGTGCAGGTGTCGCATTCTTCCAATACTTCCGATCTGACGAGCCCTCCTGTTACGATGCTCTCCGAACAAACAGGAGCTGCAGATTTGACCCGCTTGGCTTGGTAGTGATGCACTATGACTCTGGACAGCTGTGGCTGAACCCCCCCTCCCACCCCTCCTCTCCCTCCCAGTCAGCACAATCAGGCCTTGGTTGTAATCTGCATATGGACCAACAGATGCTCACGTCTCTGCTTGTGTTTGCACATTTCTCAGGAATGCTTTGCACGTTGTTCCCCTTTTATCTTAAAAGCCAACTCTTAACACATGCCCCAAATCCAGCAGAGGGTTTAACGGTAAGAAAAAAAAGCATCTGTATTTTGTTTACACAGCAGCCATGTTAGTGACAGCCTATTGCGAATGAAAACCCCTGAAAACAAAGCATGTACGGCGAAAAGTGATGAAACACAGCCCAAGGGCGGCACAGGGGAATACATTGGCTACTACTGTCCCCTGGTGACTGACAGACTAAAGCTACTGAATCCTCGATTGAGCCCACATGTGACAAAACACACCTGCTACAGTAGGACGCCTGCAGTGCTTATCATGAGTATCATAGTGGAGAAATGCTGTCCAATGGGATCAGTGAACTTACAAGTGCAGCAGAAAGACAGTAAGCCCACCAATCAGAAAAAAACGGCCTAGGATTGCTGCGTAATCCCTCTATCTGAATCTCTCATAACAAGCAAACAAAAAGGAATAATGGAAGATAATCTCGACATGAGTAGGCTCTACATGTTTAACATTTGGCAATTTACTCAGGTAACTGGGATTAGGTTGGATTACCCCTCCCTCCTTGCCCCCCGTGCTTTTTATCTGCATCTATCTACTGACCAGGGGAGGATGACACCTGACAAAACTGCTGACGTTTAGTAGTGACCATATTCAGAAGGTGGCCATTTTGCAGTCAGAGTGGAAAGCTGAAATGTTGCAAGTCATCTTTGCTGTTAGTGAGCTGTATAAATAAAGACAATCTTTCATGTTTTAGCTTCTTTGGAGATCAGTTACTGGAAGGTGTTTGAGGTAAAACACTGATTACTCCAGCTAGCACTAGCATTCAGGTACATCCTAGCTTATATTAAGTTACGATAATATAATATACCTCCTTAGCTAGGAGGTAGCTGAAATTTAACACTAGTGTGGCATAATAACATTACACAACAGGCAAGGTGTAAATTCAGAGCTAATATAATGTTAGCTAGCTAGTGGTATAATGTCACTGTCAGCTGTTGTTTAAAGGTAAAGCTAACGGCTAATAAAATGTGTTTTATTACGATCAGATGAGGCCAAATGTTTACTCGTATTTTCAATGTCTTTGTCTTTTAAGTTGTCGATAAAAGTAGTACAATTACAATTTGCCAGAAGCGACGCACACAGTATTTACAACCTGGAGCACAGCAGTATGACAAAGTGATGACAAAAATTAGCTTTTCACTTGGAGTGTAATGTCAAATGAAAATGGTTGCCAAATGAACACTGTAAATTAGGGATAGACCGATTATCCGCCGGGGCGATTTTATCAGCGCCGATATTCGGCATTTTGACACATATTGGCATCAGCCTTTTTTTAAAATCCGACGGCCGATAAGAGATCAATTTAAAACTGGGTTATTTTGGCTCAAAATTCACTATATCACGTGGCAGAAATGACACCGTCTGCAGAAACCGTAGCCTAGCTTGTGTTCCATTTCACCTGCAGTTTTTCATTGCAGGGGACGGGCTGAGCAGCATCCGTTGTGGCCCCTTCAATTACTAGTGATTTAAAACTCATACAACCCCACTTCAAAAAATACCCCCATAAAACAAAGATAAGTGAAAGATTAACATTTCAGTTATATTGACATTTTGGAAAACTTTATTTACTGTAGAAAACTTTAGGGAGTTATTTATTTGTTTAAGTTTTCATTTAACTTTATAAGACATGCTGCTGAGCCTGGGAGCTCCCTGCACTTTGTGTTAGAATGTCTATTGTCTAAGATAAAAAAAACCTTTAACATGTTGCAAATCTGAAAAGCTGTTTAATAAATACATGCTTAAAGGCATTTAAACAAAGTTAAGTGTTGGAGTTTGTATTATTCAACATTTTGATGCTAATTTCCCCTTTGAATGCAAATGAATATCGACTCCAAATATTGGTTATCGGCCTCCTTGACTACTAATAATCGGTATCGTATCGGCCCTGAAAAAAACACATCGGTCTATCTCTACTGTAAATGAAACCAGTTGGTGGTATGATAGCACCCTCAGAGGACATATCTGGATTCTCCTACCATGATAGGCAAGGTTAAAGATCACAGGGATGAAGACAGAAGTAGTCTCCTGCAGACTGATATAAACCCAAGAGGGGACGTGAAAGTCTGTCAGTGTGTTACACTTGAATGTGGGTCAGATTACTTGAAGAGTGTCAATAAGTGAGGAAATAAATGTTAGCAGATGGGGAGCCAGGGCAGTAGAATTGAGCCCCAGGACTTGGATGTGAGTGTCCAAAATAAGGACTTGATAGCAGGCTTGGTGAAACACTGAACAATGTAAGATGAATGAGAAAGTAAGACATCTTCATTATTATGTCTATTTACTGAAAGGACAAGTGAAACCTCCTTTATCAGCTGTGAAAGGACAACATTTAACTCTCGCATTACTAAGCATTAAGACACCTACCAAAGTATCTATATGTACTACTAACTAACTAAAGCTCACACATAGTGAGAAGTAATCTTTCAAGCTCGATTTTGCCTGATTGTTAAAGGATCTTTACTTGGAAATTACTTACTTGGAATCTACTTGTTGTTACAACTTCTTACAGATGTATCTTAAAATGGGGTTCAAAATATGTTTGGAGGGGTTTTAGTAACATCATTTTCAATTTAGATATCACTTGTGTTTTGCTTTTAATACAATAGTAAGTGATTTTATTAAATCTGCTGTCTAATACAGGGGTTCCCAAACTTCTCAGCCTGCAACCCCCCAAAAATAGGTGCCAAAGACTTGTGACCCCCACCTTGAAGTGGTTTAATGTTAATTAACTATTAGCTAACCCTAACTTTAGGAGTCATCTGGCAACTTTAGGAGTTATCTGTGTTTCAAGATACATTTATGGATTTACTCCCGATTGGATTTTTTTCTGCATAATGTTATCCCCCTGTATGGACCACATTTACACCTGGCTGAGATCTGATCACAGTGGGAGCAAATGTAGGCCTATTTGATATGGTCTCATAATGTTTCACAGGCATTTGCACCTGCAAAAAAAGTGTTTCTTTTTTTCTCCTCCAGAGTATCCACGTAGTTTGTGTGGTACTGAGACCCGTGTTGGAACAACAGTATCCAAATCTGAGTATTCACCATCGGAACACCATATCTCCTTTCACTTCCAAGCAAAATTCCCTTGGGACTGTTTTCACAGACAGTATTTGTTGTTTACTCTGTCCACCTGCAATGCACCCTTCAGGTTTACAGTAGGTTTGGCACTATAAGGACACTATACACGCCAACTTGGACGTGGAAACAAGTATGCAGGCTGGACACAAAGACCTCATGTACACTCAACGACAAAGAGTCCAGACTGCTTCCCCAGCATGAGATCATTACAACAAGTCCCTGCTGACCACAAGGAGTGATGGAAATTCAGCCGCCACAGAGCTCTCTTTCTCCCACTCCTTCGTATCATCCACCCATCTGTTCACAATAGCTTCTTATTCATCCATCTATCATCTTGCTCTTCTGTCAGTTGTGTGTCTGTCTCTTGTCTCTCAGCATCATGTTGGATCTGTATCATGTCCTCATAGCATCACAACGCACAGCAGTACTCAATCAGCTTTAGACCCTGAAGACAGTAAAGCTACAAAGACTCCCACCGAACCACAGCAAGTGCAGGGCACAGGCTTCATCCAAATTGTTAAATAATCAATGTGTTCCCATGGTAACCGGCACTTGCACAGTATTGGCTGGTGAGCCAGCTTAGCTGCCTCCCTCCTGCTTCACCTCTCAGGGCTCTCACTGCAGTTTATGCGGTTTGTGCTTTTACATGCATGGCCATGGGCTGGATGCGCCTGAATGCCTTCGGTGCTGCCTGTTTGCATCACACACACAAACACAGGCACAGATACGCACAGGCTCCCTCTCCAATCCATACATCATGTCTTAAATAATGAAAGCCTGTGTTCAAAAATGCAATTTTGTCTGCAACTGATCGTATTCACATAGCAGCCAGTTTCCTCTACAGTCATGCTTAGCGAGGAAGCTTGAGTTCAGCTTAGCTGTCATGCTGCTGAGCTTCAGGGTGTAAGTCATTTAAATGTCAAGAATCTGACCAACCATTTTAATATCAGTGCTTCTAAATTGATCAGCAACTAAAGACATGGACACAGTAAAATCAAAAAAGTAATTGTTACTTTTCCCAATCATTTGAAAACAACAGCTGTTAAATGTCCTACATTTCTACAACTTACAATTCAAATACAACATAAAGCATATACAGCTTTTGAGCTTTTCATCCTTAGCATGATGTCAGAGGAAAATGGCCACTGTGTGAATATAGAGAGCTGAGTATGGGAGAGAGATTTGCATGAGTATCAGTGTGTTCAAAGGTTTGAATCTTGAACACTTGACCCACATGCATCAATTTAAAGATCTGAAAGCACTGTTCCATAGCTCATATTTCGTCACACACAAAGACGGCTGGCTCTGGAAGTACCGGAAGTCACAAACACATGAATTGGAATAAGACAATCTTTACAGCAGAAATAAACATGTTTACAGCCTGGTACAAAAGACAAGTGTAGTCTGGATAGTTCATTTCTTGATCGGCATACACTGCATGGGGGGTGATTTTTTTTCTAACGCAGCAACTTATTTAGATTATGAGTCTTCCAATGAGAGGCACAGCTGACTTGATTGACAGGCGGGAACACTGTAGCTGTTGGCTGAGATAAGATAGATAAGATATACTTTATTTGTCCCACGTTGGGGGAAATTCTTTGTTAGCAGCTTACAACACGGGACAGGGGGAATACAACAATGTACTAACAGAGGTTAAAAAATATAATAACAGTAATAATAGCAATGACAAGGGTAAAATATAATAATAATATTACGTCACACTCGCTCGACAGCAGCAATATGGCTGCCACCGACGATAGGCCTCAAACAGCGCTTCAGAAACAGATGGGTGACGTCACGGATACTACGTCCATATTTTATACAGTCTATGGGTAAAACACTCTAAACAGGCCAATCCACACCAGAAAAATAAGCATTCTTAGGATTCATATCTGATCTTAAAAACACTGTATGCATATCCTTGCTGATGTAAATAATGACAATCCCTTGAAAAGTTAAACCCCGGCTTTCTGCTATACCTCCCACTATTACATGTTGAGTTCTTAGCTCCCCGTTCTTCATCACAGGTAGAGTTTAGAGGGGGAACGAGAAGGTTCAGCATGTGCCAAGTGACGGCATGCTGACAGGGCAAAACCCCCTCCTTCCTTAGTGAACATTTCCACATCACTTCCTCCCTCGCCTGGCTCGCCGACATGGCAGCGCAGTCTCCAGTGGTGACATCGCAGTAAAATATGACAGTCAGCCCCACTCAGATGATGCACCCAGACAGTCAAATGATACAGCCAATGCTGAAGGAGACTATTCCTGGGCCTACAGTCAAAGCTATAGCAGAATAAGAGAGAGCAAGAAAAAACGCAGCTTTAAAAATGTAATAGGTCTTCTGTACTGCGTTTATGCTTTCCTGCAGAATGTGGGATGAGAGACCATTCAGGTGTTGCTTCTGCTCTGATCCCACTGGCTCTCATTGGCCTCTTGTAGGCACGCTGCAGGCCCATCAATACTGACTCAATTACCATGCAACCAACATCTCATTCACGCAGCGGCCCCTGCGCTGGAAGGAAGAGAAAGGAGAGAGGCAAGGTGAGAGGAGAAGAAGTGTAACGGATGGAGGAGCTCAGAGGGATGAACACTGACCATGGAAGATGATTTTACTCAAAGACCTGCTAAACCTTGATGTTGCATTCTTTGTCTGGAACAAAGGCAGAGTAATGAGATGTAATAAAGAAAATCCCACAGCAGTAAAGGCCAACTGCTCCTTCTCTCTCCTACAACACGTGGGATTCACTTCAATAAGGCAGCCACAAGGAAATTAATTAGTCCCCCCCATAAAATGGCCCATTAATGCCGAAAGTTTTTCTGATTTGATGGCTAGATTGAGCATTGTGACTGTTTTTCTCCCCTCCACCTCCCCTCAAACACACTCCACAGACGCACGTTCATGGAAACCATAATTACTAGCCCGTCACCAGCTGTCGCAGCACTCCCCTCTCATCTTTATGTAATATTACAAAAGCATGACTCTGGCTTACCTCTCTGCCATGCTGAGCAGTCCTCGCACAGAGCAGAGCTGGCTAGTTTGACCTTCATGAGTGCAGCCACAGAGGGTAGAGTACTTAGTGTACCGAATATTTCATGTATTGCTTGAGGAGACCTTCAACGAGTCTGTTAACAATTTATCAGATGTAAACATGACAGTGTCTGTGTGTGAGGGGGTTCAGTCCAAGCTTGAAGCTACATCACCAATTTTCCTTCAATGACTATATTTAATTTCTGGTCACTAGGGGCAGCAGGTTTTTTTATTTTAATACGCAAACCTCTAAATCTTTATGTTATTAATATCAGATCTCCATAAATATTCATACTCACAGGCTGAACTCTTACAATCAAGACTGCATGAAACATAAAGGTAGTCCCAGTGACATCACCCGTTGATGTCTAAAGACACGTTATAAAGCCCATAAATGGCCGTCACCTCATTAGATATGCTCACCTCATTTAACTCTTGGTGAATCTAGAAACTGGCAAACCGCTACAAACACACTCACCTGTCAGTCAATCAGCCACTCTCCTAATCATGCCTAACTCTAAGCCCTAATATAATCAAACTAGACTAGCCTCTTACAGTTGTCAGGGTAAAGAAATGTAGAATAGAGACTGAAGCCAAGAATGAAGAAGCTGCGAACATGTTTAATTTGCTGTAAATATGGCATTTTAATATGGGACCTTATAGGGACTGACTAACATCTGGAGCAAGCCTCAAGTGGACACTCAAAGAACTGGAGGTCTTTGCACCTCTGCATTGGCATCATTTTTCGTCACATTTTAAACTTATATTTGGGATTATTTTTTAAAACAAATTTAGTCTACCAGGCATGGCATGATAAAGGTAAACGTTGAGATTTCCACGTAGTATCATCATCCAACAGAAAATGGATTTCCTACTGCCAAACGTTAGCAGTGCCATTCTTTGCTATGAGGAGCCATGTCTTTTACTGTTACATTACTGTACAACAAATCTAAATCAGTCACTGATTAACAGGATCACACACTAGCAGGCTTAATCACAAACTCACAGCTTTGGTGAAAGTTAGCATGTTAAAGGAAGCCCGTCATGTGCGAGTGTCCTCAGTATGCTTCACAAAATCCCGCCCCCACCGCTTCCTCTACATCTGAGGTCACTGCAGTGTTACCTCACAGCTCTGATGAGTTGCTCCCCCTCTTATTGCTAAGCTGAGAGAGCTGCTAAACTTGGTTTTCTCTGAGTACCCGCTGACAGTGTACAACCACCGCACACAACTCAGTGCTGCCATTTTAAAGTCTCACCGTCATGAAGCCTCCTCAGTCAACAGGAGTGAGGTAATACGACTGCTGTGGTGTGTGAAAAAGGGTTCATGTATTTGATCTGATCTTCAGTTTTTTGGTGTGTTTGCGCTTAGTGTACATATAAGTGTGAAGCTGCAAAAATGATGATAATCTGTGTGTGTTCAGATTATCTGCGTATAAAGGGTTCACATTTGCCTTATCAGATAACTTCTGATGAAATCAAAGCACATGGTTGACTTATCAAACACAGATGTTATGCAGTGATTTCAGTCAATGGACTTGTATACCCTAAGACGGTACAAGGAAGTCATTTCATTAATTTTTTGACTTTTTCCATTTCCTTCCCGAAGCACGAAAAGAGACGATGAATCAGCCTGCACTAGAGAACAAAAGTAACTTTGTATCCAATCAAATTCGTTTATCAAACTTTTATGTCACTCCCCTCTGATTCACTAACTTACTTAAGAGGTAGCTAAAAGATATGGGCTGTCATATCGTGTCAGTTTAAATGTTCTCACATTCAGCACTTTCATGTCCTGTAAACACCAATTGATATGCTGTAAGTATGTAACAAGTCCTTTCCAGAGCTTCCTGAATTAAAGGAAACTCATGACTGTGAACAACAAAATACCCCATTGACAGCTGATTGACCGTGACTTTTTTAAAGGAAATGTTGCAAATTAAAACAGAGGGTCTTAGGGTCTATGCTCCATACAATTCCAGACTGATAAACCTTTCAAGGCATATGTGTTTTGTGATTTTTGGCAGAACCAATAAAATGATTATTGGGAACCCTTCACAAAACTTCAAGTTAAAATAGCAAAAAGTACATCAATCATAAGGCAAGACTGAATTCACCAATAATGGATTACAGTTGCTTTTAGCACCAAAAATTGTGCATAATTTGATCCAATATCTGCTCCGTCTCAAGGTCTTATTCAAAAAGCAAATTGGTTTGATAATATTCAAGCACCAAAATGCCCACAATGTTCTGCAGCTCTGTGCAGTTTGCTCAAGTTTTGTGCCTGATTCTGACTGAGATGAGCTTCCACATCTTCACCCTGTGCTGCGCAGAGCTTCACTGTGCGCTCTCATTGTGACTGTGCTTAATACTATTGACGTACATGATGGGCTAGATGGAGAGGGGAAGTCCTTACCAATTTTTTAATGTGGAGCCGAGTCAAGAAAGCTGTGGTACGAATTTCTCAGTTGATAACCAGCTTATTTTTACAGCTTTTTCAGATTAAAATAATAAAAACCACTCCGTTGTATGTGCAGAGGTTGAGCCACAGACAGCTCCAGACTGATTTAACCCCCAATTGTTATGAAAAATAATAATGTCAAAGTAATATTAACAGACTATATGAAAAGATTATTTTGAGGTTCTCCAGAAGTGGAACTGTTGTTTTTTTTTTTTTTTTAAGTTACTGTATAGTTTTGGGCTTTTTGCCTTCATTGGATAGGACAGCTGAAGAGAGGCAGGAAATGTGGGGAGCAGAGAGCGGGGGAAGACATGCAGGAAATGGTCGACCTGGCGGGAGTCGAACCGGCGAAAGTTTTGAGCATAACGCTTGTATACACCATGGCACCACCAACTCTCAGCAGACGGTAAAAATGTCACTCTAACTGCACAGGGCTGTTAGTGTTAGCGTTAGTGAATTAGGTGCTATTTGTAATGAGACTCATCTGCATAGAAAAATATACTTTTTTTTGCTCCAAATAAATGCATAATGGCTCATTTTAATGTTAGAAAAAAACACTGACGCACTGCAACACAGTTTGTGGAGAATGTAACCCTTTGCGTGTGTTTGGTGAATTAGACGATTTAGTTTCGGCTCATTTACACAGGTTTAGCGGGCACAGCAGCCATGCATTCATTTGTGAATCTGGCCTCAGTGTGTCACAGTAATAAGATGGTCATTACTTACTTATGTTCTCAGATAGTTAGATAAGAGGATTGATATCAAAGCTAGCAGGCAGTTAGCTCAGATTAGCCAAAGGAGACCTAGCTCTGTCCAAAGGTAGCTGCATGTTTACTGGATGGACATGAGTGGTGTGAATCTCTTCTTACGCTCTACTAGAAAATCAAAGAGTGTAATCCCAAAATTTAAAAGCTATTTCTTTAAAATGATGTTGATGTGTCTCCGTCTGCCTCTGTTTGCCTAAACTGTCTTCTTACACCCCAATCTGAATGACTAAAAGAATTTGGAAAACTATCTCAGTGCAGGTAAGTGAGCCACATAAAACTAACAAACCTGCAACCATTCACTACCTAAAACACATCTGATGGTCTACAGTACTTTGTGCTTTGTCAATGAAAGCTCTCTGGCTAATTCCCTTCTGTCACTTCTTCATTTCCTTCATTCCTTTCCTGAGCAGCCCTGAACACAATCTTCAGAGCTGCAATTAGATCCTTCTATTTTAGACTCGTTTCTTTTCTTTTAATGGGGAACATTGGACCGTGATTCTGCTTCATGAACCTCGTGATGCAGCAAACACTCTACCCTTAGGCCTTGAAAATCCTCAAAACTCATCAGCTGCATTTCATAGCAAGAACACTAACCGGAATTTTCCTCTCATTTCCCATCACAGAATCAAACAACTTGCATGCCTTTAATCCCAAGTGTGTAATTACATTCAAAGTGTATCTGGTGATGTGTTTGTTATATTTTGGATGTGAACAAATGGAAGATGGCTCCTCAGCTTGTGCTGGTTCACAAATCAAAATCATGAGACAGCGATAAAACCACAGATAGAAAATACAGAGTGCTTAGAGCTCCACTGTAAAAATACTCGAGTGAAAATAACAAGGCTAACTTTGACCCAAAGCCCAGTGAAACCATTGGTCGAGTTCTCCCAGGGGGGCTCAGCGGGTCTGTACAGACAGCTGCAGAGATCCTCCTGTCATGGTCGAGGTTTCATGCCGTTCTATAAGCTCCACTCTGGGTACGCCCACATGTTAACATATCTCCATTCACTACCAGTGCTGAGTTTTGGCTCACAATAAGTGTAGGTGTTGAAAGTGATAAAGAATTACAGTAAGTAGGACATCGGGCGAGGCAAAAAAAAACAAGAGCTCTAGTTTCCCTGTGATAGTTACGAATACATGAGCACATTTATCCATATGCTGGCAGATTTAGCGCCAAACCGCAGAGGGAAAAAAAAACAGGGCATTGTTTGAAACGTTTGTAGCACTTTGGTGATTGCCAAATCAATCTGCCTCCTGTCGAGGGTCCAGATTTGCCCTTCTTCTCTGCCCACCTCGGGTAGTGTTCAGGCACGACACACCGTACCCGAAAGGATGCGTCTCAGCAGAGATTAGAGCAGCCGCCTTATTGGATGACACAAACACTGATCGAAAAACACTCAAAGCTTTAAGGCTGGAAGGCTTTCAACAGAGGTTCCTGTGATGAGGCGCAGGAACCAACCGGCTGTCAAAAGCATTCTGTTGGACAGAAAACATGGACTCCAGCCACTCAAACATTAATACAGCAGGATGGGTTCTCTATCTTTCTAAAACAGGTTGGCCCAAACTAGAAAAGGGTGACTACTTTTTTCTATTTTACAAATGCTAATGTAGCTTTTGTTGTTTTTTATTGGGCATTTTTACTTTTGAATATTGTAAACAGAAGCAGCTTATAAGTTCATAAGTGAAATAATCACAGCTAAAGCTAAAAATAACTCCATCATGGTTAATATAACTGAATAGTTTGAGAAGTTGATACTTAAAGTATTGGCAGATTTTGGCATACAACTAGACCAAAACTACTTATCAGTTTTTAAAATGGGTGCCAATTAATTATTTGCTAATCTGCTTATCTATGAAATTGTTATTAGCCCAGAATCTACAAGATATTTGTTTTGAATTTGAGCTAAAACTCATCGAACTGTGCTTTACTGTCACTGCAAATTTGGATATTTTCATTATTGATATCTGATTTTTGACAGCAGAGTAGCCTCTTGACAATAAAATCATCATGCTATTACAGATTATATTGAGATAAACAAACCACATCACAGGGCCAATAGAGTTTGGATTTCTTGGGAGGATTTGTCTGGACTGCTAGTCAATAAAATCCCTGAAAAATCCCCAAATCATGTAGTTCATTTTCTAAAATTTAACATGTCTTTTCCTTTTTGTATCAAACAGGTTATATGAACATGCAATTACTTCAATTTCATTTATAAGACATGAATTCTTTGACAAGAAGTGTCTCCATATTTGTATAAAATACAAACACAGACATTTTAATTTACTCCTGACACAGCTCACATCTGCATTTCTAGGCTACAAACATCCAGCTTTCCTTTCCTTTGAATCTCTTCAAGCTAAACATTACTGCATCAAGTCTGCCATGCCTAGATTCTCCAACCTCTTAAGATCTGAGTTTTAAACACAACCTAAAAAATGTTTGGGAATCCGTGGACTGATGTTGCATCATTCCTCCCATTCAGACCCCCTCCTCCTTCCTCTCTCCCCCTCCCCTCCCCTCCTGCATCCCTGCCTGCTGAGAAATTCTAGTGAGCATATGCAGGGCTTGGATTTGGCTGATTACATAATTGGAAATTTTAATGGTGAATATTAATCCACAATGCCCCATATTGGGTTTTATAAGCAGGCTGATCAGGATCTGCAGCCTGTCAGAGAGTGGCGACAGTCTGTGGACAATGTCACTCTCTCTTTATATTACACAAGTGGCATGGCTGACACAGCAGAGCAGTGCTCAACAGCTCTGCCATCTACACAGTTACAGCACATTTATGGTCTGTATTTTCACTCAGTTTGGATGCATTCATCTACATACAAACAGCTAAATTATTCCTCGACTTGTGCTCGTGTGTCAGTGCAGCATTAAAGTAAAAAAGGCTGAGGGAAATCCAGAAGGCTTTGGCCGCCTGCGTATCAACATTGCAGTCTGTGGGTAATTAGCTAGCTGAGCAGCAAAGCTACTGTGCAGCTTCTGACTGAGCCTGCACCATGGCAACACACAGAGCTGTGTCTGAGCACATGCTCTGATCTGCCCTCTCTCCTTCTTCTTCTTCTTCTCCACTTTTCCTTTTTCATCCCCTTCTTCTTCCTTACTGGCTTCTATACCTTTCCTTTATCTTTTTGTACGCCTCACCTCTCATTTGTTCACCTCTCCCCTCCTTTCACATTGCTCCCTCTCTGCCCGTCTCCTATCTTTAATCCCCTTCCCTACCACCCTCCTCTCTTGCATCATCACAGCCCAAACTGACAGCTGAAAAGACACTTGCTGCTTCACGTTCGGGGAGGGCTTGGCATTGCTGCTTTTCCTTGATATTGTGGAGATAGGATTGAGAGTTGTATGAAATTATGCATTCAATACGAGATGAATACTTATATGTTTCCTTTTTTCTTGTATACATAAACCAGATTACATTTTCTTATCAAGATAGAAAACACTGGAATGTATTCAATTCCAAAGAAAGGTGTTTATTGCAATTTTCACAACATTCTGTGTATCAGTAATTACTTTTTAAGGATGCCCTTACTGATTCTCATACTAAGAGTTAGATGAGAAGATTGATGCTGTTGTCACGTCTGTACACTGCATATGAAGCTAGATGTATGAGATTAACTAGCTTAAACACTGCAAACAGGGTTAACAGAATAAACAAGCTTAACATACGGTATATGAGCTTTAAGTTGTTTAGCTTTAGAAGTGCTGATATGCAGATTTTTTAGGAATAGCCAGTCTTGCTGCTTCAAGTCTAAGCCAACCTAAGCTAATATTCATAACATAATATTCCTTTAACAATACATCTGGGTTAGGAGTCACACACACTGAGCTGAGGATAGGTAAATAAATTTAGCTGCTATAACAATGTTTGCTACTTTACACCACAGGCACCACATGTTTAAAACATAGGCATCGTCTAATGGCCCTTTTCCACTACACAGTTCCAGCCCTACTCTACTCGGTTTGGGTACCTTTTCCACCAGCCCGGATTGTCATAACACAGCTGTGCAGAACTGCTGCGCGGAACTGCGTTCACGTCATTTTGAACGCGACACAAACACAACAATCACAAACAGTCCAACTCCCGTTGGATCCGTTCGTTGGAACGCAACACAAACCGAGTAGAGTCGGGTCAAGTCAAGTAGAGTAAGGCTAAGACGGGCCGGTGGAAAAGGGCCATTAGTGACGTCACCAATTGGCTTCTGAAGCAGCAGTTTGAAGCCCAACGACTGGGGTCGCTACAGTGGATATGATGACTCAACCAAACTTCAGATCAACCCTCTGCAACAGACAAAGAGGCGGACCTTCAGCCTCATGCCAAACAGCTTTA
Source organism: Notolabrus celidotus (assembly GCF_009762535.1). Lineage (NCBI taxonomy): Eukaryota > Metazoa > Chordata > Actinopteri > Labriformes > Labridae > Notolabrus > Notolabrus celidotus. The sequence continues at coordinate 22,602,049 of NC_048279.1, forward strand.
ATGCTCCCACCTGTCAATCAAGTCAGCCATGCCCACAATCATGTCTAATAATGCAAAACTTGTAGCCATCACATTTTAAAAGTGACTGCATTATAAAACATTCACCTCCGTGCAATTTGAATGAAAAGGGAAATGGGCTACAGACCAAAAATTGAGCACATTGCAGTTCAGGCAGGCCACAAAGTCAAGCTCGACCCGGAGTACATCAGCTGCTCTTAAAGCCAGCCCCTTCCAGTAAACAGCTCAGCTCAGCACCTCCTTTAATACTGTGTCTGATTTTACTGTGTCATATTGTCACTGATGCCCGCTCTGTTCTGTACCCGGTCGCTCTTTGCTGCTGCTCACCCTGCCTTGGCTTTTCATGCATGCACATGAAAGAGAGGAGAGGTGTGCTCTCCCCACCTCAGGCTTTGGCATTACAAGTAGGCACGTGGAGCCAGTCTCATGTGAACACTGCATGATTTTGCCCTTCTGTACAGGCTCATTTTTCAGCATGGGAGGTTGCCGCTGGATGCTTCAGATGCCTCACCATAACAGTAACCTAATGCAAATTCAGGTCCTCAGAGTCTGGGTTACTTGCTTTTTATATCCAACATAAATCAGTTTCAACATTCATGCATCTTCAGTGTTAAATCTGAGCATTTTATCAGTCATTTTCTACAATAATAATGCAGCTTAAATAGAAAAATGTTCCAGCCCATAGATTCATCATCTAATGTCTCATTAAATCACACAATGTGCACTTCCTGTCTTCAAAATATCAATACATAATAGCAGTAGGATCACTCACGGTTGAAACATTCAGTGGGTTAATTGGCATGTACTCTTCATCTATGTGATCACAGGATATGCTATTATTTTCTATAAAGGATCAAGAACACTAGTCTGATCCATCCCATCCAGCCTTTTTATATCTTAAACAGCATAGTGTGAATCAACAGACATCTTGTAGCTCTAAACGATCCATGAGACAGGAAGTCTGCCCCCCTGTATGAAGCAGCCATGTCACTAGCATTTCAAAAATGCATTCTGATTTATTCCCAGCTGGTGAATGCAAAACACTTACAAAAAAAACAAAAAAACCACGAGTGACTGCTTTGTTCTTCCCTCACATGTCTGTGCTTGTAGGACGTCAGCTATGAGGTAACTCTTCCTGTCGTTACTTAAAAGGTAGCAGTGGACCTTTTGAATCAATGTTTGTGATAGCAGAACATAATCCTTTTTAAGAGAGCTGATCATAGCATACAGCTTCCTGATCAGGATTATAGTTTAGTGTTTAAAGAACATACAGTATGTTTCACAGCAGTGGGAGACAAGTGGGAGTAATTTATGTATTAAGATATGAAGGTTTGTGGAGTATAAATACTGCAGAATCATTGGAAACTGAAGGGACCGAAATGCAAACATCCTATTTGAGAATACAAATGAAAAATTGTGTCAAACGTGCCTTTACGGACAACGGACAGCTGTAGGTTAAATAGATCTTTTCATAACTTATCTGTTTTGTAATTTGATATGATTTACGATGATGTCTATGTTTTGTAGGCACCTTTTAATCACACCAGCCTCGCATTTGCACTGGCATTTTCCCATTGGCAAAGAACTGAACTGCTACACTGATGGTGGTTTCACTCTCCAGGTAGTGCATTGATATAATAATCCTAACGAGGGTGTTACAAATGACTTGATAGTATCAGTCTTTACAAAGTACTACATTACTAAGTCTTTAAGAGGAGCACTTCTGAATCACACTGCCTCATTAATTAAATTGGTGCAAAACTTTACCAATTAACCAAAGCCTGCACATAAATATAATACCAGCAGCCATGAATGATTGTTATCGTACGTGAAGCTTATTGACGGTGAAACCGCCAAGTGAAAGGTTGGACCACCGCCTGCTAACACACTCTAAATACAGGTATGTTCAATAATAACCACAGTAATCCAGCATGATAGTATTTAAGACTGAGAGATACTGTTAAGTCTTTTATAAATATCAGTTATACAGGTGAGCGACAAAGACTGAGCTGCAAACTTGGGATGCACTGGTTGGGAAAATCCAAACTGATACCAATACTGATGTTTTAAATATTAACTTAGCTAGCATGTCTCACAAACTGCATGTTGCTGATATTTCCCAGAAACAATGAAATATTCCCACGCTGCCAATATTTCTTTTACATTTGACCATAAAAACAAATTAGCTTTTGATTTGAAGGTGGCTTGTTCCCAATAAAAACATCCGTGCTGAATAAGCAGTTAGCTAAGCAGCATTGATGCAATTTATTACGGGGAACTTCCACCAGATCCATGTTCGGTCAGTCTACGCCAGGGGTGTCAAACATACGGCCCGCGGGCCAAAACCGGCCCGTGGATGACTTCCAAAAGTGAAACAATTACAGAGAATACATTTCATATTTGTCCTCTGGAGGTAACATACAATCATAGTGCTGATGGAGCGCACCTGAACGGCGCTCCAGGAGAACATTTGCAGTTTGCATAATCCGGTGGAAATTGGCAGACTTTTTAGAGCACTTCAAGATACAATCAACACTAAAGTTTTCATATATGTAAACTTGTAACAGCAGGAGCGGTGGATCCACCTTTTTGGAAAAAAGGAGCCACATATCGTGCACATGCTTAACACACATGTGCGTACGTCATAGGTCCCACTATAAGACTCATCATGGAGAAAAATACAACTGCTGTTTTTCTAAAAGATATTTCATGTAATGTGGACATTTTCAGAATGTGCTTGTACTTTTTTGCACTAAAACGAAGGAAACAATTTTGAGTTGTCCTTCTCTATAGGTTATTGTGTTATGATTTACTGGTCTGGCCCACGTGAGATCAAATTGGGCTGTATGGCACCTGAACTGAAATGAGTTTGACACCCCTGGTCTACGTTGTGCTGGAGTGGACTCAAGTCAAGGTGTATGCTTCCCCTGGATCTGCTCCGTTGTGTTTCTAGTCCTTCTCAGCTCTGGCAATTCATAACCCACCACAGCAGATACCTAAGACTACTATCTTTGTCTGATATCGGAGCATGGTGCATCAATAAGTACAGGGCAGATCGAGCAAGACAGGAAGTCAGTAGCTGAAACAACATTGAAACATCTGTTTGATTTTCAGAATAAAACACTTCCTGTTGATGCAAGATTGTATTTCACTTAACTACAACAAGAAACCGTCATAATGTGCAGAGCCAGGCCTGCAGTCAACAGGTCAGAGGTTTTCAGAGGTCACTGATGACAACATGGATGAGCAGCGGCTGATCGTGGTGATAGAAAACTACTCATTCTGTAATTACTGCGGGGAATCTATAATTACCTAGATGTGAAATCTGTTCACTGTACAATATGCCGACCACTGCACAAATTTGTCAACTACTGTACTTTTTTTTTTCCAAATTATTCCATATGGTCCACCAGACGGGGAGGAATCTTGACTGCATTCAGGTGCTGTGTGCTGGCACAAAAACCTCTGCCATAACAAAATCTAGGAAGCTTAAAGTGATGTCATGCACAACACTGTAAACTGTAAGATTATGTAAAATTGTAATCTTCACAAGTGGAAGCAATTAAATGAGGAAGAACTTCAACTGACAAAAAACACAGACAAACAGAGGGAAAAAACGTCACAAGTCTACAAAAGCAATTTCAAGGCAGTGATGTCTTCCAAACTGTAATAAGATGTTAGATATTAGGCTGGGATTGCTTGTATTGTGTGTATCTGAACCAAGATGAGGACAGGCTCTCTGTGTATGTCTCTTTGATTGAGTTGTGTGCTTCTGTTTTTCCAAACTAAGTGGCAGGCGCAGATTGTGGCCACCAGGACATTTCCTGGATGCCTGAGGGTCTATTTGGCCTGAGAGCAGTCAGTGTGAACAGTAAGAATGGAGAGACTTCTCTGAATGCAGGCATCACCATATGCGAGTGCAACTACAACCGTGGTTGGTTTATTGTGCTCAACCAGTTGCTGTAGTGTCATGGCTGCTGTCTCCAAATTAAAGCGTCATAGCATACCTTGCAAAAGTAACCACTGCTTTTCAAATGACATAAGACTGCATTACCACCAGGTGAAATGGAAAGAAAGGAAAGGATAGGTTGAGCAGAGAGGGAGAGAATTAGACTTAGAAAGAGGAAGGTTCTTGATGCAGATGCAGCAAAATGCAGCAAAGTAAGTGTCACGTTCACCAGTGAAAGATCAAGTGAGTATACACAAACCAAGCATGGCTAGCCAAGTAGCAGTGCTAAAAACATTGCAACAGAGTGATCATATAACATAGTTAGCCTACACAACACATGGTTAATGCAGGCAGGGTGGCCTGCGACAAAGTCAACCCCTGGCCTGAGTTATTATCCCAGTCCGCCCCTGCTCAGTGGGGGGATGGAGTCGATCTTCACTAATAGAAAATGATGACAGATGATAATCAGAGGGACATGTTTTAGGGTTCATCTGCAGGTCTGTGCTCTTACAACAGACATATGTCTGGAAAGTATTAGCTGTCTTCTTGTCTTGTTTGCTCAGCGGGGGAAAACAGGAAGTCCATGGGGGACGAACATATGCTGTAATAATGTACAGCATGTCTATACTGTTCACATAACAAGGTGGTGCATATATGAAATGCTCTTGATATGTGCTAGTGGACAAGAAAATGTTGGGGAGGGTTATTTTAGAGAAAAGAGAATGATTTTAAAAGACAGTGGGAGTGGACGCTGGTCAAAAATAGTTTGTCAAAAAACGTATTGTTGCATTGATCAAAGAATTTCACCAGAGAAGTACAGCTAACTAGCAGCCTGTTAACAGTCCAACAAACTGTAACACAGCCAGAGCAAGTGTCAAGACAACTTTTTCATGGTAATCTAGTGCAGAATATTTGGGGAGAGGTAAAAAAAAAAGTAGCTATCAGTGCCCTTATCTTCAACATTAATAAGTCATTCAAATATTTTTCTTTTGTAGTATGATCATCTCCACTGGGTCATACATTTCTTACAAGCACAATTGATGAGATATGAGCCAAAATATTCAGCATTTTGGTTGTATTCATCTTTTTTTTAAACCAGCATTGAAAAACTGGGATTGCTCATGCATTTTTAATACCCCAACAGCCACCATTTATGGGCCAATAAATTATGTATAACTGAATGTTATTATAAATAGATGATGGTAAAGAACAGAAAAAGGGAGAAAAATATACAAATATGTGTATACATGTCATATATGTGCTGTTATAGGTTGCTTGATGAGATCAATCTAAAACAAAGAGTGACAAGACATACGTATGGTATTCCTGTAAAGCACAGTATGTGCATCACGTATCTAACTCCACTGGTCAAACTGAAGCTTAGGTCTAAATGTGTTTGCTGCTGCAGCATCCTCTCTGAATTCTGCTCTACACCCGAAAATGAATCCTTTGATTCGTACTATGCATGAAAAAGGAAAGAGCGTAGGAGGGGAAGAGCAGTGGAAGACAGGATCGGGATGATAGAAATGAAGAACACTGAAAAACAGAACACACACAATGTACACGCACGCACGCACGCACGCACGCACGCACGCACGCACGCACGCACGCACGCACGCACGCACGCAAACACACACACACACACACACACACACACACACGCACACGCGCACACACGCACACACGCACACACGCACACACACACAGAAATGAGAGGCCAGACCAAATGGCTGAAGGGCTGCTTGGATAATGCATTAGACAGAGATGGCACTCGGAGCAGCTACACATGGTAAGAAACGCACTGCTGCGCCAAATGTCCTCCTCATACACACACAAACACACACACATAAACACATTAAACACACATACACACACATGTTCCCAGAAAATGGAAGAAAGAGGAACAACCATAATCAGCAGTAACCATACCCAGAAAAATAAGGAAGTTATACTAAAAAGAATTATCATTATCATTATCAAAGCATATGTATCTAAAGGTATCTGATGGACAGGCAGTAACACTTAAAATCCTGGTCAGGTTTTTAGTCACATTAACCCTTCATCACTACAAACTGACTCTTTATAAACTCTCATTTTAGTTCCTGATTTGTACATTAATTTACCTTTTCTAAACAAAGGATTTCCCGATCTCTATCTCAGCTATTTTATAGCTGATCAGGGCATTTTTTTTAACTGATCTGCATGTTGAGCCAATCAACTCACCCGATCATTTAAGTCAGCTTTTGAAAAGTGAGCACAATTTGTGGCAGAATGGAAACACACAAGGAACTTGGCATTAGCAACCTGTCGCTAAAATATCAGCAGTGTGGAAATATTTCAAACTAGAAAAGCAAAAACAGCCACGAGCAAAATATGAAATATGATAGTTTCACAAGGTGGTAGCATTAGTGATGTGTTCAATACTACTGTGTGAAATGACATCTAAAAGCTAAACATACAACAGAATACAATGCAGTCACTACCACTTAACTGCCTTTAAAAGGAAGGATAAATATCATTGAGAGAGTGAAAAGACTGACATCATTACAGAGAACGTGATTGAATTCATAATTTTTGGCAACAAGCTCATCCCCGTCGTACAGAATGCAAGGTTTGCCATCTTCGGGAGCTTTTGGATCCTTGGTATGTCCTGTTATCTCGACACATTTCAGACACCGCCTCACTGGAGCAAAGCTCATGACAACATACGAGGTGATTTAAAACATGATGTGACTGCTGTTAGTTTTATAACAGACATTTGGATTAAGCTGAGCTAATACATTATTGAGTAGAATTTTGATTTAATCTGTGTTTTACTGCAATGCTAGCTGGACTAAGTTAAACAGAATGGGCTGAAGATATATTTTAGTTAGTTTGTTTACTTTACACTCTGTATCAGCAGATACTCAATAATAAATACATCGGATCAGGATCAGGGACCAAATAAACTGATTAGGACATCCCTATTTGAAGCTTTCTTTGTTAGTATAAGGGTGATTACTTTATAGATCTGTTACGTAACAATAGAGAAGTTGGTCCTCTACTTAAAAACTATAAATGCGGTTTGGGCCCACACTACACTACTACACTACACTACACTACTACCCACATTCCCTCTCTCTGCAGCTATCAATAAAAGGTAAAACAACAATGACTGAAACAAGAAAAAATAACTAAATGGGGTTTTGTCCAAAAATCATTACTCCTTGAAAAATAGTCAGACATTTAGAGCGTCCTCCTTAGTATCTCAAACAGTGTTTTCTGGAGGCAGAAAGCAGCAAGCTAGTAACAAGCCCATATTCAACCAGTTATTGGCTAACATTACTGTTAGCTAACAGCAATGTATATCTTTCTACTGAAACACTATCACACTTTAGTGATAGCGGGCAGGTGGCTTGCTGCTAACACTCGACTAGCTGCTAACTAACATTACCGTCAATGTTTAAATGTCTGCCGTGTCAACAAGGTGAGTAGTTTAATAGTTAGTTAGCTAGCTAGCAAGCATATACTGCTGCTGTGTCATCAAATACTATGACTAGGGATGCAACAATTAAAGCTTTTGATGGTACGATTATTGTGAGAGAAATGATCACGATTTCACGATTATCACGATAATTATGTGTTTAATTTCCCAACAGTTTTTGAGGGTCCTTCCCCAGCTGACTCGCATCATCGATTCCTCCACAGGTTGAACGTACATTCAGAGATCAATGTGTTATATTTTATTATCGGACACAGGTGTCATAGGGACTACCTCTCGAGAATAAAAGAGAAGCACTCGCAGAATGTTTATTTAGTCCGGACATAATGTCCCATTTTGACAGAGACATTAGAAAAACTTGGTGTAGCAAAGCCATCCCAATTAGATTAACTGTGACACTTTTAAGCATGGTTAATGGTGATACTGGTTAATACTGACATCCCTAACTATGAAATAATAAAAACTGATTATTTAATGTAAACAGGCTGTTATTAAACATATGCTGTTATTATTCCAGTAAATATCAAGCAAGAATAAATCAAACATTTAGGAAGTGAGTTAACATTTTTACTCTGAAAGCTAACAGGGTAAATGAAGCATCATCTAAGCGTATACAGCACTGACTTCACAGCAGCTTATTACAAGACTTCTGCTTTGACTTCTGCTCTATGTGCTTTTTTTATTTAACACTAATAATTTCTACTCCAAATCACATCCTATTAAATATTGTTCAGTCACTGTGGATTTAACTCAACACTTCCTGCAGATGTTTCAAATTAAAAGCCCACCTTGAATAGGAAGGATCAATCCCTTTGAGCGGTGGGAAGTCTCTTACTGTGAAACATCTGAGCAGGAAGTGTTGGATACCATTGACAGAATCTCAAAAGCTATTTAGAAACTGAAAAATGGAAGCGACTGGAAATAATTAGTGAATGAAAACAATATTTCAGTCGGAGAAGAGAAGAGGGGCGGATGTGACATGATGCTGTACTGATGTAAATGTTCTCAGTGTTAAAAGGCTAAAAGGCTTCTGAAAACATACAATCAGATGCATTGATCACAGGGAGTATTTATAAATATTTGTTCCATAGCTTCTTTGCGTTTATTACCTTGATAAATTCCTTATGTGGTCAGCAAGTGGATTTACAAACATTTCAGAGCAGAGAACTCATTTTCCACAATGCAGGATATAAAAACTGATTTTGATAAGTATGATAAGTATGTTATGTTTATAATTCAGCTGTCGTTTCCTGTTTCTTTGGTACTGTAACTACTACCTTGTTGTAAAGTGTTACCAAAATAACAGCTGATATGATGGTTGAATAAAAGCAATAAAAGCACAAGCGCTGTTGAAAGCACCCACACACCCCCACAAAAATGAAGAGGAGTCAGAAGGCTTAGGGACCACCTCTTCTCTGATATTGATTGGATATACACATTTTCCACAGCAGCATGTGGGTGATGGAGCTGGTGCACCTTGCTGAAAACGCTAGCACAATCTTGTTGAAACAAGCTTTTCTACTTGCACATACAGTCTTTTAGGGGCTGACGTCTGATTCTTTTAATTGACAGCAACAGTGGTTTAGCATTTAACGCTGCTGTCTCATCCCATCAAAGGCCTCGCGTCCCTCGCTTCTCTCTCCAACAGGAAATCTGATGCTTCCATCACTGAATCAGGAGTCCACTCTGCCCTGCACAGCACAGTCACATTTCTAGGCCAGTCGCTTCTGTGATCAGCAAAAACCTCTAAATAAAACAAAGCAGGCAAACAAACAAACAGCGTTCCCCTCCCTTCTCTTTTCTTCTCTCTTCTCCTCCCCTGGCAGGCAGAGAGAGTCAGAGAGGGGAGCAGGAGAGCTGATATGGGGCTGAGCTCTGGCAGGGCCTCTGACAATGACCATATGGATCACAGGAGCATGGCGGCCGCAGCTTCCAGCAGGACAAACACCTCCACATACAGGCCACTGCACCTGTAAACTGTAAATATGTCTATATATACATCACAAAGCTGTAGCTAAACTGCATAACAAAGCACTTTTCATTAGAAATAAGCCTGCAATACATTCCTGTATGTCCTGCTTATCAGAGAGGACCTCTATGTCAGTAAATAAAAACAGATTCAGTTTGTGTAAGCATTGCATAAAGGTAAAGAACAACAGCTGAGAGCTGCTGAGTGGAGGCTGTGTAGGAGGAGGTGGGCTTCAACACAGCTCAGGTCCCGGGTCACAGCTACAGCAGCTTTCCCTGCACATCAGCTCTCCAGCTCCCATAATGGTGCCTCATTGTCGAAGTCTACTTCTGCGCTAACGTCAACATCTGACCAGCCTTTACTCCAGCACTCCATCCCTACCTCCCTGTGCGACGAATAAAAAGCAAACTTCTGTCAAATGGACATAAATATTGCAGCACACCTTGTCCCTCGTGTTTTATAGTGCATTTTCTATGAATCACCATCCTCTTTTTGCGCACAAATTTCCATGGGTAAAGAACACTTTGTTCGGGGGGTAAAGGTCTGTGTCGGGCATGTGTGTGTGTGTGCTTATACTTCAGCTGTGTGTAGGTGTGTGTGTGCTTTGTGTGTGGGAGAGAGACATGCAAGAAGAGAAAGGAAGCTGTTATGTAGGAGTTTGCAAGAAGATATCAAATTCTGATTTTGTATGAGAAGTTGGCAAATTAATCATGACTTGATTGAGCTGTTTAAAAACCTGAAATACAGTTTCCCAAAAATGTGTTTCAGCAGTGCCAAACATGGTTACATTTTTTGTCCGAAGCAGTAAAATTAGCATTTATAAAAGCATTTTAAAGTACTTTATCTTGTGTGCACACGGTAATTATCTTACAGAGACTCATACAGCACTACCCCAAAATTAGCTAAATTATTGCTTTCTGTGTTCACGCATTTTAATATGGTTTATAACTCATACAAAGGTTGCCACCAGAAATCTATTAAGTTTCTGTTTTTATCAGAAAAAAAGAATGTGCTGGAGCCAAAAGTAAAGATTAGTGACTGGTTCTTCATGCATGGCAAGAGAGCGTGCACAAAACCACTTCCCGAACCACTTATCTTGTGTGCATATGATAACTTTGTGCACAAGAAAATAACTTGTGTTAAGATAAAAAGGATCCCCTTTGCAGGACTTTCCCTGCATTAAATGGATATGATACAAAGTTCGACCTAGTTCAACCAATCTTGTATGTTTCAACAAATTCCCTTTCTTTCACTTTTTGCACTAAGCATCAACAGGATCCTTTCGTTGCCTCCTTTGCTTCATTGACATAATAACATATTAGCAGTCTAGCATGATCTAATGATTTGCTGACTCAGCCGTTGCTGCTCTTGCGTCACCAGAGTCAAAGATTTTTGCAATAATTTGTGGATTTGGTATTTAGACATTTGTATTACGTATAATATTATCGCATCATCTTGACACTACTTCCAATTTAACATTATTGGCTGATATAATGGGCTTTTAGTACAAAACGTCGACCATGCTAACAAATCGAAAATTATGGAGAAACGACGCTGCACTGGATCTCACTGCCTGAGACTAATCTTTCCAGGAAATGCAGGTCACACTAGACTAAAGGTTTGGAACTCATTTTTCAGCAAAATCCACTTACTTACTGACGACTGCAGCTGTTCTACACTCTCACTGGAACAACTTGAGTTCATAAAACTCCTGTACAGCCGCTCACGTTATTAACATCAGTGCTCACTGTGATTAAATATCTTATACTGCCGTGCACAATTTGAAAGAACGCTGCAAGGAACAGCAAAAATCTATCATGATGTGTTACAGCAGGATTAAGCACAGAGGTAGGTTTGAGATGTATATAGCACTACCATAGTCACAATTAATAGCTGTCCCTCTGAAGAATAAATGTCAGTTTAGTATGCTGTCTGCAGGTATTGATGGTTTCTTGGTGACTTACACCTCACTACTGGGGTAAGCAGACATTATGTAAGTTGGTGGCTCCAAATAAGGGAGGCAGATGTAATAACTTCCAACAAAATCCTTTAAAGGCTTGTTGGATTCAGTGTGGGAGAGAGGGAGGGACAGCAAGGGGGAGTGGGGTTTTAAGATGAAATATAATCTGATGCTGAAGCTTAGAAGTGATGTCAGAGGTATTAAGACATCACTATTGGTGTGATGTCACGGGTGGCGTGTGACTAAATGACACGTTGCTTTTGGTTCTCTATTTTTACAATACCTTTCTTGGCTGCAAAATGATGCACATGATTTTGAATCTACAGTTGAAATTTTGTAAAAGCACAATTTGAGTTTCATCCTGTACTAAAACACATAAATGATCAAACCATTGAGAATCAATGCTGCTTGTGATAATCCATGCTCTAATTTGTTCATACACATGTAAAAAAAAGCATCAACCTTTCAGTAAAAAATGAAGCCTGCAGTCTTGGATTTCTTTCAGAAGAAGAGTCATGTCATGGATGTGTAAAGGGCCAGAGCTGTCACATCTAACAGCAAGAAGAGTCACTGCTCCTAATAAAGAGTCAAAAAAATGTACAAGGTGTACGGAAATCTGGGGTGAAGAGGCCCAGCAGCTATCCAGCACCTGGAATATTGGCCTGACGTGCCAGGCGACATCACAAGTCATTATCATGACAATGCTTGCCTGACAAAAATGTGACCAAATGGCAGCTCACAAAGGAAGGGGGGGGGGGGGGGGGGGGGGGGGGGGTTCAAGCAGAAATATGAAGGTAAACTGATTTTTTTGAGTCTACCAACGAAAAAACTCACAACAAAGCACTGCTTAAATGATGGCCCTTTTTGCTGGAGGTCAAGTTTGCCTGGTCTTATGAGGAGGAGAAGTGCTTTGATTCGGGGAGGATGAAGGAATGCTCAGTAGTACTATGGAGAAGAATCTTATTGGATCATATTCAAGATCAGACCACCTTCACAGCTCCGAGCACCATCGAATACATCCACTACCGTGCGCCTTGAAGCTTTACTCTAATTTTTATTTTCCCTTGACTGCAGCTCTCTCCTGTAGGGGATAGGGTTGTAGCAGAACATTTTCAATACCAATTTTTCCTTCTGGATACCAATTTTTACTCTACTAGACTTGAGTATTGGCCAAAACCAAGTTCCCTGTTTCATACTAGAGTAATACAAAATATATATAATACAGGTGGAAAAACACTGACTACTGTTATTGGCTAGTTTTGACTAACATAACACTCACTGATAGCTCCAAAAAGTTTCTGTTTGTTACGGTCACATGGTAATCCACCTGAAGCCAACTAATTTGTAATGGTATCAGACTGCTCCATTGACTGGCATTGACACCATTACCCAATATCCCATTTTAGGCTGTTTGGGAGACGGGGTATTGTACTAGTTTCTGAACAAATCTAGTTTATACTATTAATCCTGTTATTTAACTCATTCGCTGCTCAACTCCCACAGTACTCATCGTTAGATAGTCAACCCAATGTTGGATATTTGACACTGGACACTCAAAAGCAAATTCTGCCATGAAAAAATGTTTTTGTACTAAATGTGTTGTCAACAACTTGACCCATAGGTGTACTGAGAGAATCATATCCATCTTGGCTGTGTCCAAAACACATTAAAGATGACATATCATGCAAAATCGACTTTTTAATGGTTCTCTACCTGAAATATGTTTCCCTGGCATGTCTAAAAACCCCCCGAAAATGAAAAAAATCCATTCTGCCCCTGTTTTGACTTCTCAACCTTTCTGTAAATGTGTGCTGAAACGAGCCGTTTCAGACTTCCGTGTTTTTGTTACGTCACAACAATATCCGGTCTGTCACAGAGTCAGGGCTCGGAGCTTGTTCAGCCCATAGACTGTATAAAATACAACTCAACTCCTCCTCCGTTTTTCATTCCCTGCACACGTGCTAACAAGGAGCTTAGGAGGGAGGCATGCTAGTTGTAGGCTGACTTAATAAACACAAAGGTCGGTTTTACTCCCCACGTCTGCAGATTTGAAGATCTATTGGATGATTTTTATTTATCATGGATAAGTGCTAGCGCTAGTTAGCATAGCCACATAGCTACATGTTCGTCACTGTGTACCAAGACACGTCGACATACTAACAAATAAAACAACAAGAAACACTTAATCTATGACCAATCGTTCAGAAAGGTCCTGCTACAGGCGCCTCTCCGTCAGGATTAGTTTCTGGATCAAATTCAGAGGGTTGAAGTAACGCGGTCTGTGAGCAGAGTGTATATTCAGACAACATGTAAACGTTAGCTCAACGTGCCTAATAGCCGAGGCCACATCCACTTACTGAGGGGGCGTGGTCAGAGGGAAAACAGACCATTCTGCGGAAAGCTGAAGAAGAGGGTTTTTCAGGCATGCCAAAATCTGATTTCAAAGTGTTGTTTTGAGCATAAACTTTAAAGACATGTTTTGGGGACCTCTTAGACCAATATATTTTGATGAAAAAAGCGTAATATGTCACCTTTAAATGTAAAAACATATGGATTGTAGACTTTACAAAATATGTACAGAACAACAGTGGAGCAGAGTAAGCCAAAAGTTTTAGAGCTCCCCCTGGTGACTGGCTGCTGTAGAAGCGATAAAGCCCAACTCCTCTATCAAATGAGCCTCCCAGCCAACAGCTAGTGTTCCCGCCTGTCAATCAAGTCAGCTGTGCCTCTCATTGGAAGACTCGTAATCTCAATATCTTCGAAATTGCCGCGTTAGAAAAAAATGATCCCCCCTAGTGTGTGCCGATCGAGAAATGAGCTATCCAGACTACACTCGTCTTTTGTACCAGGCTGTAAACCTGTTTATTTCTGCTGTAAAGATTGGCTTTGTTGAATTGGTGTGTATGTGGTTTCCGGTACTTCCGGAGCCAGCCTCAAGCAGATCCTCGATGAACTGCAGTTTTTAGCACTTCCGCATTGGACTCATATTTTTAGACCGGAGGTTGCCGCTTGATCATAACAGATGGAACGTGAGTCTTGAAAACTTAAATACACATCAAAATGTTTTTCTCAACCATTGGTTTCTATTATTATAGTTAGTTCTTATCATGCTGATGAATATGCAGGTCTTCCCTTTTCTGTAAGTTTCTCATTTAACTGGTTAAGAAAATTATTGATTGACAGCTAACAAATGCGTGCTGCCACAGCAGAGTAGAGGGGAAACAGTGAGGGAAAATGTACCAAACTCTAACATGTGTCACTGAACTTTCCATATCTGTGAATGTTCTCTCTAACTAATCAACACAAGAATCTGTTTCTGCTGTACAATACACTGAGGGATCTTTGATGTTTTATTGGGAAAGTAAAAGAGTGTTTTGGCTAGCAGGAGTGTGACATCAGTCCCATGGCTCAACCAGCCAGATCGCTCCTGCACATGCCTTTGGTCCACCAACGCATTATGCCAGCGTCAATCAGGGCAGTATTTTGGTTTCACTTCTCACAGCTGCACGCTGTTTATATAAATGTACAGTCAGTAGTATAGATATGTTGAGTGATTATCACCTAGGTCACATATTTCTTGCCTGCCTTTAAATACCAACACAAGTGCATAGATTAAGCTCTCTTGATCTGATGAGAATATCCCTGGTTTTAGATGGAGCCTTTCAACATCACAGTTGGGGGTCCAGCTCAAGATATCTGGTCATGGAGCACATGCAAATCCCTTCCTTTAATACCGCTGTTACAGGAATGGCAAATTGAATCTGACAAACAAAATCTCATCAGACAGATGTATAAACCAACCACACCAATAAATCAATGTGACTGTCAAAGACACACACACACACACACACGCACTCAGAAACACTTCTGATCAAGGCATTCACTGTAAGGACTACAGAGGGCTGTGATAAACAAGGGGTCTGGCAGAGCATTTTGGGGCCAAATCTTGATGCTAATAAATAAAGTAAAATCCAATTAATATTTAAAGCTAATCATAGCTGGAGAATATACAAAGACAGATTGGAGCCCGCAAGGAGAAGGGGGAGTGTTCTGACTGAAGCTCCCAGCAGACCAAGGTCTCTACTTTTCTCAGATTTAAATCAAACGCTCTTGTTTTTAAGAATGTCCTAAAAATCCCTACGGCACTCATCCACAATTATCCTTGCAAGCTCCTGAAAAAGCAACGCAACCGTTAAGTAAAGAGATGACAGAGGAGAAAGAATTAATACGGTATCATTATGTGTAATGACTCCCTCACACATACATGAAATGTTATGTCGTACACACACAGGCAGCGTTTAAAAATGTCAATGATGCAGTTATAAAAAAGCCGGCTCTGATCATTCTGAATGACTGTACAAGGTTATTGCTTTTCATCGTGCTAGCATCCAAAACACGAGTTGTTATGAAAGCTATAAGATAATAGATGTGCGAGTGTGTGTGTGTGTGTGTCTGTGTGGGGGGGGGTTTGGGCGTGTGTGATAACTGCCCTGCTCTCTGGCTGTGTATAGGTAGTAGGGGGAAGGGTGGTGTTCAGATCTCCCACTCAAGGATGAGCAACGATGACTGAGGAGAGCATCTTAATCCATGCTATGCTACGCTACAGCTCGGTCATAGAAAGAGGAGCACATTCTGGCTTTTCACATGGTTTTTTTGGGAGATGGAGGGACAGATGCTTGTCCACAATGTCAGGGCCTCGCTCGCTTTCTCTCTCTCTGACAGCACCACCAACTGCCTCCTCTTACATAACCCCCTCCCCCTCTCCAGGCCCACTGCCTGCCTTTATTGGCTTATTTCTCTCTTTTTCAACCTTAGCATTTTCACCCCACTGACTGCTGCCTTTTCCCCCCTCCAAATCATCCATTGCTGATTCATTCTCTGTGATTCCAGCTCTTCAGATCCTAGTGTAGGTACTCCTGAGCTACTGCTATGAATGCCAGGATGGATATTTCTCTGCAGAGTTTGCATGATACAGTGAGAAAGCAAGGTACCTTCAAATGGACAGGATCAGATAGGATGCAACCAAAAGGTTTACTCGTATACCTCAACATGGGATCTCTACATGGGTCACAATGCAGCCTAAAATGATATACCAACAACTGGATTTTGTGATGCATGCAGCTGGCATGTTGAGTATATATGCTGGAAATGAGCATTTGCAAATTAGGGGGCAATACTCATGGAGAGTCAAATCTCCATGTAAGCAATAAATGCTTACATAATCACATCTGCTGTGAGCTTCCAAATGTGTGAAACATGGAATAAGCCTGATTGGTCTGCACGCAGCTGATAAGAAAAAAGGCTCCAAATAAATCTGAACACAACCAAGAGGAAAGCGTCAATCACATTTTTTGCCTCCTCAAAGCTTAGACCTTCTACAGGCTGTAGTAATCTGCTAATATCAGTCAGGTTGCGTCTCATTTTTGGGCTCAGCTCAGGGGGATTTCTTCCCCTCTGCCACTGAAATCTCAGCCTCCATTTTACCCCCGTGCTTCTTCCCTTCACCTTCCGTCTTCCTGTTGCCTCACATTTCTTGCTTGCAAAAGCGCCATCAGACGCGAACGGAGGAGCGACAAACAACGCAAAGGCTTCACTCGCCGCAAATACGAGGCTGCATAGACACATACTCATGCAACGCCAGAACCATTCCTTGAATCTCATGCTCGCCAAGCTACCCTTCCCCCACCCAAGCTCACTCTCGTGCTCACATACATGCACCTTGCTTAATTAAAGACTCAGAAGCTGTTCTGACCTATTATCAACTGTAATTTATAAATACATGTAAATAAAGGAATGAGATGGGAAGAAAAGGGACTGGTGTAAAGGTGGTGTACATCTCCACTGTTCAGCATGTATGACAAGCAGCGTTTAGACACATTTTACTGCTTGACTCTTGTTTTTATGACAAAGCATTATTATATTGTGATTTTTCGGAGCAAAATGGCCTGATATAAACAATCAGGAGGAGAATTGAACTGGCATCGGAGGCTGATTTTAACATCTCCAAGCTTATGACTCAATATATTGATCTCATAAATCTATTTCTTACATCTCATTTCTCATTCTCTATTAGAAGCTTGAAAGATAACTTGAAATAATTGAAAACTGCAGCTCAGTGTTGCTTCAATGAATGGAAATGCACCATTTCTTTGGCCTGTGGTCGCTGCATCGTCGTAAGCCTTTGAATACATACACAAGGTGTGTTAAATCTACAGGCATTACTCATCTGTACCAAACCCAAACATGAAGATCACGTCAATGTGTGAGCAGAGGGACTGGATCATTGCTGTTCTGTTCTCCTTACTCTGCATCCAACAGCAGAACCACAGTCAACAAATGGTGAACGGGAAGGCTTGAGGTGAATACTAAATATGAGTTCTCTTCCCTAAAATGAAAGCTTCAGCTGATACATGATCGTGTCTCTTTTACTACAGCTCAATTGATCCCACTATCACCCCTGCCGGGTCCCACAGGCCCCAGCTTACTGACAAAGAGAGGAAGATGAGTTACCTGGTCGTACCACTCCCGGTTGGTACAGGTGCACTCGGGCCACCATCCACCTTGTCCGCTAGAGTTGTTGCCGTTTACTTTGGGGCCACCTTTGGATTGGCCCTTTGGGTTCGGGCCTGCAGGGCCCCCACCAGACATGATCTTGCCCTTACTTCTCCCCAAAGTGCCCCCTCCTCCTCCCATGCTTCCACCTCCCCCTGAGGCTGGAGGGGGTAAGGTCTGGCCTCCCCCATACCCAGGTGGGTATCCATAGGGCTCAGCCTGCCAGTCTCCTCCGTATGAAGGGGCGTCCATCCTACGCAGGGCAGCCATACGGGTCACCTCGTAACATTCTGGGCACTTGCAGCAGTGGTGGTGTTTGTGCATGCTGGCTGTGCTGGCTGGGCTGACGCTGAGCTGAGCGGCGTGGCACTCTGTCTCTGCTGCCTTCTCAGATCTCTCTCAGCACGCTGTGATCAGCTCACGGAGCGCTGATGCTGACGGAAATAACACTAATCACAGGTATTTCTACAGATTCTTCCTTTTTTCGTCAAATCCTGTCAGTCTCCGTTTTTTATTCCTCTCGGGTGTAGAAAAAAAACGATCGAGAGGGGACGGGAAGCAGCAACAGGAACACAAAAATACAAAATGGGCACGTAGTCTTTGTCCTCTTGACGTAGAAGATCAAAGGAAATATTGAAAATATTGTATACTACCACAGAATCAGAGACCAGCCCCGATGATAGAAATTTCCTCTTGCTTCTCTTGGTTCACAGTGATATGCATATAAATTCATAGATATATATATTCTTTTGTTTATATATCATATATATTTACACACACAAATACATATAAAAATATTAATATAAACAGACGAGCACAAATACAGATATGTACAGGAATAAATGTATATATATAAATAGCTATATGCGTGTGTACAAATATATATATAGATATATAAACAATATGTATAAATAAATGATATCCGCAGATGAAAATCTTCCTCTGGTAATTCTTGAAATCTTCCGGCTCGGTGAAAATCTCTCGTTTTTTTCCTCCTGCGTTGAAAATCGTCTTCTTTCTCTCAGTCTCCTTTTCTCAGCCTGCAGAGAGGAGCTGAGCTCTGGATCGCCTCTCAGCCAGCTTGCCCTAGATGTGGATTATTCAGAGGGATGCGAGCGAGCAAGAGGGAGATGGAGAGCGAGAGAGAGCGAGAGAGAGGGAGAGAGAGAGCGAGAGAGAGGCGGGAGGGTGGGGGGAACTACATAGCAGCATCCCTCTAGCACCTCAGCCCTGACAGCCACAGCCAATCAACTCGCAGCGCTGCCATCAGCAGCAGCAGCACCAACAGGACTGAGCGCTTCACTAGCTGCTCTTAAAGGGCCAGCAGCACCTATAAACCCTACTGCTGCCTGAAAAGGGTGAAAAGGTAGTGCTTCACAATTCAAGGCACGATAAAAGCGTTGTGTTTGTCTATTTTATCGACAAAAAGGTCAGGAAGTCTTAGTCTGTAATCCTTCAGTGCATTCCCTCCACCCTAATCCACTAATTATGAATCTAATCCATGTTTTTCATCAGACCAATGCAGCCAAAATCCAACCTACAGTGAGCAAGCCCTGGTCACTGGTCACCTCCATGGTCATCTCTAGTTCAGCTGCGGACTTAACGGCTTTCTTGTGCTAATGATTGGCAACTTCAGGCTCTGTGTCACAGCACACGTGTGTGAATAATCTCCTGATGGAAGCAGGTGCAGCAGATGAAACCCCCCTTTTTCTCCTGGGTCTTACTCGACCTGCCTCTGACCGTATAACACGTCTATGGATCACCCTGCATTACTTTACATCCTTCTCCATCCCTCCACCTGTGTTTTTTTTGTTTGTTTAATGACTGGCTCATTAATACTGCTGCTGAAATATTCTATTATTAAGCTCCTGCTTGTATGCAGGAGTGGGTCCAAAGAAGCACAATGAGAGAAAACTGCACTCCTGAAGCCTCGTCAAAGAATCACAGAGGAAATATCTTATGTTCACAATGATGACATCAACACACGTGTACGAAACCAACAAGATTACACGCTTTGGCTTTGGAGTGGGTGGAGGAAGAGATTGAGAGTGAGAATGTGTGAGAGGAAAAAAGAGAGAAGCAGAGACTATATGGCTTTCATGTATCCGTGGCAGTTATATTTCCAGTAATGCGATAGGACTGCCTATAAGCATTTTACAAATTTGTGGGTTGATCACGGCTCGATATAAAACGACCTGACGCTGAGGGCGAGGGTTTAGTTTTTAAGAGAACTACAAGGGAATGTGAGAGTGTCGCCATTAAAGCCCTGCATATATGCATTATTAATGAAATGTGACGGGGAACAGAGCTGGGTGTGTCTGCATGGGGGAGAGAGTGTATTTGTACAGTCTGCATGTTACAGTGCTCAAACATGACTGTTAGTGTCGTCTCGGTGTATGTACTCAAATTTAAGACAAAGTGCCTTGAAATCACATGTATGTTAATGTGTCTGTAGAACCATCCTGTAGTCAAGAGTGAGGGTGTGCTGCATTGTGTTACAGCCCGACCAAAAGGCACACACAGCAAGCTCAGCCACTTTAATACACGTAATAGTGGCTTACTGCATTATCATGATTTTCCCTCACTGTAACACACAGAGAGTGAGCAAAAAAAAAAGAGGAAAACTTGGGCATTTTTTTTAAACAGAGACTAGAAACCACTGAATGCCTCAAGTTATATTGTCGGATGCAGCCACAAACCCTGCCGAAGCCAATCAGAGCAGCGAGGAGGGGCTTCCAGGCAGAGGCTTGAAAGGACGAAGTAAGCATATCGATCACAGCACACATGACCGAGCACATGTTGCAACCATCCTTTCCCGAGCCCCGCTCTGTCTCTCTTATAAACTGTCCACATCGCATTTACCTCTCTATGCTGTCAGAGGCTTTACAGTAAGGAGGTGAAAGCACAGACTGTAAAATAAAAGCAGGCATTTTTTAATGTTCTTCAAGCAGGAGAGCAGGTTACAGACGGATCCTCTGCAATACTGTGTATGTAGACATATTGAGTAGCTTGAGGGAAGAGAAACCTCTCCCTTTAAGTATTACGTAATATAAATATATTGAAAAAAAATTGGTAGGTCTATTTTGAGCCAATCAATTTGCTGGTTTTCTGTATCAGGAGGCGAACATAAAAAGAAATCCAGGAAGTTGATGTGCAGTAATCAAATTAGTGCGATTACAGAGGACAGAAAAGGTGTCACAGGTTAATGTAGTGTCGGTGCACATGTCGTGTAAGACATTTCACTTCTCTTTCTAATATATATAATATATAATATTAGATTTTCTGATTCAATGTTTGCCTTTTTGCTCATCACTGTTTTCTTTGCTCATTGAAGAGATGATATTTGAATGGAGATGTTACAATTTGAAAACATCTGAGCGCACATGACTATACGTAAAACCTACACAAGTACAAAGTACTGTCATTCATTTCAATAAACCCGCATTAAATACAACCTCAGTGTAGATCATGTTAGATGTCTGTTGAGAGTGTGCAGCCTTAGACTCCATAGCAAAATCATTTTCAAGGCTTTCCTTCGCAGAGTCTTCGTATTAGATTACACAATATTGTGGAGTGTAATCTGCAGTTTATTACGTTATAAAGCTGTCACCTATATTGGATTATTGTCACCATTTGTGATACACTGCCAGGCTGGAAAAGCAATATTCAGTTACTGTTATTCGTGAAGTTGCTGGACATAAATACCAAAGGTGGAAACCCATCAAGAAAAGTGAACTGTGTTTTAGTTCACCCTCAAAATTGAACCTTAAAAATGTGGAGAAGAAAGATGTCCCACTCTCAGTGAAGACTAAGAAACCTTTTTGTTATAATTACAGGAACTACTTATTGCCACAAACACTAAAACAACACTGCACAGCAGGATTGATTGAACGGTTCCCTTGTAATTACACTCTGACTCCTACTAAATTTAATAACTTGTGCTAAATACAATAAGAACAACTTTGTTTTAGTAGACCCAGAGGAATAGCACTCCTGTAGGGCTCATGGCAAATAAAAAATATGACCTCTGGCACACATCTATCCACGAATAGTATGTGTTGATGCCACATGCATGAAGAAGTGGTGATTCTATGTGTGCAAGTGCAGTCCCAATTAAATAGCCCATACTGGGAAGATGCAGATTAACAGCATTAGGTGATTTATCTTGTGAAATGAAAGCGCTGACCTCTGACCTTTAGTTGGCAAATGGAAAAGAAGGAGCTGTGATTTATCACATAAACTGTGAAATCACCCTGTGCTTTTCAACAGAGTTGCTACTCCGCATCCCACCTTGCAGCTACCCCCAACACTCAGCATCAAGCCTGTACAGCCCTGATTACATAAACCCACCTGGACAGAATGTAACAAACACACAGTCACACACACACACACACAGTCACACACACAAGTCATCGTAATGAGCACTACAACCCCCCCACCTCCAACCACTGCACAGACCATGTATTGAGCTTTTCAGTCATTTCTAGGCATTTCTCCGAGAAGCTGTGTGACTGCTCCTCGTCACCTGACCGGATGCAGCTCCATAAAAGGACAGTCGGTAGTGAGGCAGCCTTAAAGAGGCAGCTCCCTCTCCACACGCACCGAGCTGCTCTACTGTAGCCTTAACCAACTGCAAGAGGGGGTGAGGAAGCAGGTCTTATAAGTCCCTCTCAGGCCTCGTTACGTCTTAGCAGAACCAAGTTGTTTCTTCCACAAACAGCTGATATTGAAAGGAATAAATCCCAGTGTATCAGAGAATCTGAACTGTTAAAGCTTCTGCAGCTGAATGAATCATAGCTTTTGTGATGTGTGAATATGCACAAAAGGGGGGGAGGGAGGAATGTGCACAGAAAAGTGATGACAGAAAGCGAGTCAGGCTGAGAGAATGAGAGATCTGATCAGTGCTGTACTGAAGGCAAATGTAACATGCAAAAAAAGGAGCCTCCATGATGCTCTCTCAGCGTTGCAGATGCAGGAAACAAAAGCTAAGACTCCTATTAATAGGCCTCAGTGGTAGAGAACAGCTGTTTCACCACACACACCAAAGCAGAGTCTCTAACTGATGGAATAATGAGAGAGAGAGGAGCATTCACATGAGGCAAAATGGAAGTAGAAGTGGGGGACAGGGAAGGAAGATAGAGGGAAGTGTTGAGGTTTTGTGCATGTTGAAGGAGAGGGAGGAAATGGGGTGCAAATTGGAGGTTCAGAGACGAGCTGCAGAAATACAAGAGGGTGGTACTGATGGTAAAATATGACGAAGGCGCTGCACAGGTCCACGACAGACGCCGTAAAGCGAGCAGAAACCCAGCTAAGGTGCCCTGTGTGTGGGCAGAAATGCAATGACTAGAGGGGGCATTACTGAAGCATGGTGCTGAACAGAAGGGGGAGTAAAAATAGAGAGAAGAAA
The DNA here is from genome assembly GCF_009762535.1 of Notolabrus celidotus. Lineage (NCBI taxonomy): Eukaryota > Metazoa > Chordata > Actinopteri > Labriformes > Labridae > Notolabrus > Notolabrus celidotus. The sequence continues at coordinate 22,625,385 of NC_048279.1, forward strand.
ATGGAGAGAAAGAAAACACAACAAGATGCCGATGACTCCACGAGAGCATTGGAATGCAAAAGGAACTCGGTGTAATTACCCATTCACCTTGCCACAGAGAGAGAGAGAGAGAGAGAGAGAGAGAGAGAGGGAGAGAGAGAGAGAGAGAGAGAGAGAGAGAGAGAGAGAGAGAGAGAGAGAGAGAGAGAGAGAGAGATATGCATGTGGAATCAGTGTGTGTGCTTGCTGAGTGTGCATCATCACGACGTGCTTGATGCCTGTTTGGTGTAAAAAAGCAGAGCAGAAAATAAAAGAGAGAGAGGGAGAAAGAAGGAAGGATAAGAAAAAAACACAATAACAAAGACGCAAATTAAAAGAGGAGCGAAAAAAAGACAGGATGACAAACAGAAGCGAGGAGAGAGAGAGAAAGATAGAGAGTAAAAGAGAGTCAGAGCAGTCTGTAGGGATGCAGGCGGGGGAGGAATGTGGTTTCCATGGCAACCCGGGGAAGGCTGAGCTCTGGGTGTCCGTTCCAGCTCTGCACTGCACCGGCCCTCGCCTCTCAGCCGCCTTGCTCTGTCTCTCTCTCTCTCTCTCCCTCTCTCCCCCTCTCTCTGTCTCGCTCTCTCTTCAGCCTCCCCCACTATATCTTCCTCCTTACAGCCCCCTCTTCACTCCCTCTCACTCCCTCCCTCCCATTACATGCGCCTCCTCAGTTTCCTCCTCAGCTTCCTCGCCTCCTTCGTGTGAGAGAGGGAGTCACACACACACACAGCTCCATATTATCCACACCAGAGTCAACCTGTACTGTCACTGTATTCTTATGCAGACATGATCGTATGAGCACACTGAATCCTTGCACTAGCGGCATCTTCTTCCTCCTTTACCCCTCAAAGCCCCCTGACCATCTGACCATTGCACTGGTTCTGGGCTCCACTGAAAAGCCAATGCCTGCGGCCGCTGTGCTGCCATGTGCCGCTGGCCTTGTTGTAATGAGGAGAGCATGTAAAAGCAAGGTATTTAAACCATACTGAGGAGCATGGCAAACCTGTAAGACACATCTCCATCATGAGGTATGAGTACGGTGCTTGTTGCTCATGTAAGCAGCAGACTGACTATCATTCTTGAAGACAACATACAACATTTTGAAAAATACTTTCATGCCTTCTTGCTAAGATATGGAAGAGAAAGTTTGTTCTACTGCCAGGGTATTTAGCTAAACGTCCCAAAAGACTGGGAACAAGATAACACAACTAGCCAATACTAATAAATAAGACTATCAGATATCTCTTAAGCTGACTCATGAACATGTTGCATGATGATTGATTACTAAAATAATCAAAGATTTAACTTCATGGCTTCACAAAATACTTCAGTTGAAGACTACATCCATGTCTGTCTTGAAGCTTGTATATACTTGAAGACTGAAATACTGTTATCATGTTGTACCAGCGCTTTAGTTTGTGAGTAGGAGTAGTTTGGCAATCCTTCTCACCAAGTACAGTTAAATGAGCAACAGGAAACACAATTGATAGAGAAAATCTTGAGGCCTTAATGTCAAAGTTATACAACATGTTTGGCTAACATGACAGCTAACAATGCATGCAGCCACTTCTTAGCTTACTGCTTGTTTTCATTAAGTCGCAGAATATTGCTTAAGATATGAATTTACACCTTAACTGTTGTTTTCTGTATCACTACCTAACAGTAATTTTAGCTTTGAGGCACTTTCTAGTTATAAGCACTATTAGCTAGTCAGTGTTTGAATGCTAACATTAGCTGATGTCTGACAGAAGCTAACTGATTATGTTGTTTTAATATGAAATGTGGCCTAGTTACCCTCCAATGTGTTGTGCTATTTAGCTGCTTATTTATCTAGAAGTAAAGAATTGAGCATGGTTTGACACCTTAAATTCATTAGACTGTCAACCTGGCACACAGTAGTACAACAGCTGTACCTGAGATAATGAGTCCATGAGACAGAAACAGATGGACAGAGAACCCAACAGCATTCTGATACATCATATAACCCCTCATGTGATGTGATTTGTTTATTATTTATTATTTATGTTAAAGGATTCTGGTGGTATAGAATCTGTTAGCTTTGAATGGAGCCTTGCTAGCTGCTTTACTAGTGTTGTAGTACTCAAGACTGGTCTCGAGACCGCTTATTTAAGGTCTCGGTCTTGTCTTGGAATCAGAAGCGTTTTTACTCTGTCTTGTCTCAGTCTCGGACTGGGCGGACACTGTATTTTATGTCAAGACTAGTCGAGACCACCACTGATGCACCCTGTGTCCCTGTCATTACTGTGATAAGGATTACCACAGTCAAAACCTATAAACCATCAGATAAAAACACTACAAATATTAGAAAATAGAAAATGCACACATGAGAATGAGAAATAAGGTTTGACAAAATCCTGCTCAACTACCGCTACGACTTCCTACCTCTCCTGAGATCACAGGCAACAGAAAACACAGTTTTAACTCTAAACTATAGCGAAAGTTTAACTAACAACAACGAAAAACTAAATCTAAGGCTTCAAAATACTATCACAGCACGTCAAAAGAAAGGCAACAAAGACAAAAACAAACCTTGTTTGTTGCTGTTAATTGTATTTATAGCAAACTTAAATAAAATAAACTGAAGTCTTTTATTTTGTTAACTCTCATAAAGATTTTTCATTGATATATATGATCTTGGTCTTGTCTCGGTCTTGCCCTGCCTTGGTCTTGGTTTTGACTCAGCCTTAATCCCTAAATGTCTTGGTCTTGTCTTGGTCTCGGTGCACTCTGGTCTCGGACAGTCTTGGTCTCGGTCAATGTGGTCTCGACTACAACACTATGCTTTACCCTGATCCTTCTCTTTATGCTAGGCTATACTAGCTGTCCTAGCTCTAACCATATGTTTTCTTAACAAACATGAGACCACCTTCAATAGTCTTATTTAGGTCTCAAAAAAGAACAATATAGCATATTTAACTAAACTGTTGAATGAACCTCTAATATTAGCATAAAGCAACAACAAAGTCCATGTTAAGCATAAATCCGACTCCGACTTTTGATGCAGAGCGTGATGACAACGTAAATTCAAAACACCAAAATGGTGTAATTTCATAACTGTCCTAAGGTAAGGCAAGGTAAGTTTATTTCTAAAGCACCATTCATACAAAGAGCAATTCAAAGTGCTTTACAGAGTTAAAAACAAAAACCAGAACAGTGATCTACTCTCTCTCTCTCTCCTCTCTCTCTCTCTCTCTCCTCTCTCTCTCTCTCTCTCTCTCTCTCTCTCTCTCTCTCTCTCTCTCTCTCTCCTCTCTCTCTCTCTCTCTCTCTCTCTCTACTTATGTAACTTAACGTACATAGTAAATAGTGTTGGGTCTTATTATTTATTTAAATTAGGAGGAATTATTCTAAATAATCAGCCCCCTTTACTGCTCTGAAGTCCGTAACTTGCAGGGGCTTACTAATCAAGATCCTGAATATTATTTATTACCATGACTTGTATGAGTATGATAAATACATGCTACTACAGTAAGAGTTGAAGTAGAGGAGTGAAAATGAAGGAATCCTTAAAACGGTAACACATTATGAGAGGTCCAGATTTAGGTGATTACATCTGTTAAAACAGATGTCTCCCCTCTTGATGCCTCAGTACAATACTAAAGGAAAAAATGGGTTCAGGTAATATAACTTTATTACTTACATTTGGGATGTCAACATGGGAATGAACCACCAATCCGGAAACTCGCTCCACTTTGTGGGGGCTCCTCCTGCTGGTCACTCGCACCAGAGACACACCTTCCCTCTCATTCTCCTTCTCTTCTTGGTCCTGTGGGACAAAAACAGGTCGAGTAAGCATTGCTCAATCCTAAAGCAGTTTATTTTTATCTGAAGTCTGCTAAAGTAGCTTTGGATGATTCACAGTTAAAAAAAACCCATCTGTCTTTGTCTTGTACTGACCCTTCATGCAACCTCTCAGTTCATCCTGTCTGAAAAAAAAAGCTGTGTCAGCTCCTGCTTTTCAGTTTTTCTCAAGCCTGCGTGAACTTCTTCCTTTTGATTTCTCTAAAATAAAAAAAGATGTAATACTACAAAACAATATAATGTTGTATCCTTGATAGAAATGGCAACTTTTAAAATCCATTAAATGTTTGACAGCCTGATTATGATCCAAAGTAAGAAAGTTGACTAAGCAAACTGCAACAAAGATTACAACAGGATATCTCCGTTAGGCAAACATCACTGTCATTTCATGTATCATCTATATTATCATTCCCTGCTTATTGTGTGACACTAAAGTGGATTCAGTTTTTAAATCACAAGCCTCAAATCATTTTTTATGTGCTATTTAAAAGGTGTAAGTGTTGGAAGTCTTCCAAAATGTCAGCTGAACAGAGAGTGTCTGGTAGAAAAAAGACACAAAGGTAACACTGCTACAAAACAAAAACACAGAGTAGTTATCAGATAAAACTGAGAACTGACGCCAAATGAGGTATCAAAATTTCCTGAACTGTCTCTCTCTTTCTCTCTGTCTCTTAACCCAGCTGAGATTGGTTATCAACCTTTAGTTCTATTTCTCGTGGTGGATTAAAACTGAAACTAATATCACAAGGATAAAATACCTGTGAAGTGTCAGAGTATCATGTAACAACTTTTGTTGTCTGTTATTCATATGTTTATGTACCTTGATTCTTTCTACTACACTGTTTTGTGAGTATTCACACACTGTATATGTAAGGAGAATATCAAGGCTATAATCAGCAGTGTCATAGAGCTTCCTTCCCAAATGTTGCAATATTTGTTTAATATGAATTTAGTTCTGCCAATGTGCAATTTTTTTTAACATGTAGGAATTGAGACATAGTAGTATAAATAATATAACAGCATATCTAACAGACTATGTTGTACAACAATAATTAACCCACATTACAGTGCCTGATGTTCTGGACACAGTCACCTGATAGAGAAGCTAACAAATGTGTGGTTCCTTAAAATCACAGCCAGGTCTTCTTCATGCTGTTGATAAGAATACATAGAGTCGATAGAGCATGGGATCCACTGATGTCATTCCTACATTTTAAGGGCCTGTGTCCCCTGACTGTTTTTTCTTTTGCGCTGGCACAGCCCCAATTTCAGAGCGCTTCACACTGGCACTTAAGAGTTGCTATGTTTGTCCAACAGCATTTCAATTTCCCTCAGTAGTGACTGTTAAGTTTGGTTTAAAATTTAATGTAAGCTTCATATTTGCTTTAATGCAATGCAATTTTATGAATTAAGGCAAGGCAAGGCAAGGCAACTTTATTTGTATAGCGCATTTCATACACGAGGGCAACTCAATGTGCTTTACATTAAAACATTAAAAGCATTCGTAACAGTCAGACAAGCATAAAAGAACACAATTAAAATGACAGATATAATAAATAGAAAAGAAAAGGAAAATTAGAAATATATAAAAAATTACATTAAAATTTGCATTTAAAGTGAGCTAAAATAAGCTAAGATAGGAAGGCAGTGGCAAATAAAATGGTCTTAATCTTTGATTTAAAAGAGGTTGAATCTTTCAGGGAGTTTGTTCCAGATATGTGGTGTTAATGACTAAACGCTGCGTCACCATGTTTCATTCTGATTCTCGGGACTGCAAGCAGACCAGTAAGTGTAAAAATAATTGATATAAATTGTGTAATAGCATCAGCAGCAGCTCTTAATGGAGAAATTGTACCCTTGAAAACATGAGTTAGTTACTCCTCTTTATGGACCTCTGCCATCATAGTTAACAAAGTTGGTTTCAGAATTCCCATCCATCTTGATTTGAATTGGTTGGTGATAGAGAAGGGTCAATGATGAGTGTAGAAGTGTCCTATTTTCAACTGTGAATTGAGAATGCAGCGAAAAAAAAACATCTGACGCTCAGGGCTTTTTTACATTTATGGCGCAGAGAACTGAAAACTAGGGGGTGCTACAGATAACATGTCTCACGGTGAGCTGATTAAGGGTCACGGTTGAGTTTGGTTCATGGATCAACATAAAAAAGAGGAGTATTTATAGCCTTTCATTTCTCTACTTCTTGCTAAGCCGTGATTTTAACTGTGCATTTCAAAGCATAGTTAATCACAGTCATTTGTCTTGTTTTTAATTGTATTGTTTTTAATTGTTTAGCTAGTCTAACTCTGAAGCCTGCATCGGCTTCCCCTGACTCACACACTCAAGAGCATGCATAGGCGGGGCTATGGATCTATGCTTGTATTAGCTGGAAGCAGGGGCGAGTGCTTTTTATCACATATGGCCTGAACCATGCAGGGTGTTCTGGACTAACCGTTCAAACATCATAATATTAACACATTTTCACAACTTTTTCATTTGGTTTTGCACAGGTTTGGATCAGATATATACTATGTGTTAAAGTGAGTGTTTCTTTGACGGCTCTAGTCTCTCATAGTGCTGACGGTAAGGTCCATTGACACTGCTTTACCCAGAGCTGCCCACTTTGTTTGATATTGGCAGCTGAGACTTTGGCCTTTGCACAGCTCTCTCTTTCATACACACATACTCATACAAAACTGTGCAGGCATATTATAATTGAGACAATACATTGATAACTTTAAGTCATGATATGTATCAGTTTCTTATTGGTGATTACTTTTTGAGTTATTCAATGGTTTTACACAGTTGAATCACACATATTACACTGAAAGGTTCTTCCATTCCAAAGACTAATTACTTCCTAATTATGAAATCAAACTCAATTGCTAAAAAAAGCTTCTTCTCTCCAGGCTTTTTTCATTTATTTTCCAAAGGAGCTATTCTCGACTCTCACCTGCTACTCTGCACCAAATCAGGGAATTTGCAGACTCATTTAGTTTTTCTCCCATCCTCCACACAGGTGACGGCATGGCTCGAATACTGATGAGAGCGTCCATTAAGGAGCTCTCTCCATCTCTCGCTCTCTCTCTCTCTCTCTCTCACTCTCTCTCTCTCTCTCTCTCTCCGTCACTCACAATCTTCCACTTCTCTCTCTCTCTCTTCCAGTCTGTGTCTGGATGCAGCAAGCAGCTTGGATCCAGAGATGAAGGGGATGTGGGGAAGATCAGGAGCCACATTGCACTGAATTAGAGGCTGCACAGGGTGGATCACAGAAGGAGAATGGAGCTTAGAATAACAGTACTAAGTTCCAGCTGTAGCCACCATTTGTGGTTAAGGTCCTCTGCTCAGCTGCGGGCATGTGAGGATATGATCATGTGACACTGCAAATGTCCTTAGGAGAAACAAGTTCATCAATTGGGTAATTTTATCTTTTTATTTTCTGTCTACATCAAAGTTTAAACATTCCTTTGTGAAGATCTGCATCTTCTTAATGATTCAAACTGTATATTATCACTTATATAAATATAATAATAATATAAAGTGTTCGGTAATAATAACAGTTTTTGTTAAAAACAGAACTGAAATAAGAAAATAAAAAAATGTAAGCAGTCTGGTGAACACTGAAAGATTATTTTAACATAGGAATGTCTAAAAATACATGTTCTGGTTTCAGCCAATCGCTGAAACTGTTCTATGACTGATCAGAATATTATGTGTATATCATGTTAGGATCGGCTATAATAAGAGAGGAGAGGTTATCAGAGTGTTGCTATTCTATGAGTTTCTTCTTTGAACAAACAACGAACACTGCAGGAGGCTCACTCACCAAGTTAGCTAACTGGAAGCCTGAAGCTACCTTTAAACTTATGATAGTCCATGACATATCTGTGCTGTCTTTGGTGGCATCAAACAGTACAGCTTTTTTAAAATTTTCTATTTATTTTATTTTTGGGGGGTCTTTTACACCTTTTATTTGTAGAGGAGAGGACAGTGGATAGTGCAGGAAAGTGGGAGAGAGTGGGGGAATGACATTCGGGAAAGAGGCCACAGGCTGGATTCGAATTTGAAGAAATTATTACTTTGAAAAAGCAGTTTTATACTTGTGAGAATATCTCACCTATTGATGAAACAGCTTTGTAACAGTTGATATTCTAGTTTCAAGCATGTATTACTCAATACAGCTCGTAAAATCTCAGTAACAAGCTGTTATATCTTACTGAGATCATTTAGAACCAAAACACTCAAAACAAGTGAAACACTCCAACATAAAAACTGATTAGTCAGAAAAAATATCTTATCAGGCAAAAAAATAAGCAAATTTCACCCTTATCTGAGATATTCAATCTTACTTAGATTCAGTTTTTGCAGTGCAGAATTAGCAAATGAGCAGTCTTAGCAGCTGGCTAAAGGCTAATGGTTAGATAACAATGAGCTGGAACCTAAGGCTTAGAAAGGTTTAAAAAGTGAGCTAAATTGAATAAATGGTTAAATTGTTAGCTTAAAGTAGTTGTATTGAGGTATGACTAAGGGGTTTAAAGCAATGAATTAAATGGATAGATTTTAAGCTATTGTGAAGCTAAAAGTAATAACCTGACACTACTCCAAGTATGCAAGTTGTAATTTCATCAAAGTGACCTAACCATTGACTGACAACTCTAAGATAACATTATTCAACCTCAATAAATAGAACATAGTGACTCATATTATTACATATTGTGAAGTTTAAAATATGGTTAAATTGGATCTAAAAGAACACATTTAGGCCATGACAGGTGCTGGTAATGAAAGGATACTTGAGCGTTGTCATTCTTCGGACAAAACCCCCTCCCCCAAAAAATAGCAACCCCAGGACTAATACCAAATGTTAGGAGTAGTTACTCTTGGAAGACTTGCATTATTTTCATTTCAAAATCATAAAATAGACTGTCAGTATGTCATCATGTCCTGAACACAGTGTCACAATGCATAAGATTACTTTCTGTCAAAAATAATGTCACTCTGCTCACCAAAGCGAGCCGAGGAACAGCCATAAACTGGACAACAGTCTTTTGCACTTAAGCATCCATTTAATACAGTCTAGTAAATGACAAGTTTATTGTGGTTCCTGTGTTCAAGGGAGCGCACATAATCCAGTTCAGACTGAGAAACGACTTTCAAAAACATATTGCCATTAAGTGATTGAGGGGAGGGAGGGGGGCTGTTAAGCATGAAAGAATAATGAAAGATTAAAGTTTTTATCTCATGTGAGGATTGAATTGGCAGACAGTCAGCTGCCCTCCCGGTGGTCAACGGTCAAACAGGGGTCACCGTATTACATGATGCATTATTGTGTAGATTACAGTCTTTTTAGCTCAGATATCCGACGTTTTCTTACTGCCTCGCTCACTATGTGATAAAGCACTAAGAGTGAATATTATACACTTAAAAGGATAGTTTTGATTATCTAAGTGGGTGGATGCCTCTGTTTTGAGGACACTAAACCAAGCTGTCAGTTTCTATTTTAAGTAATTTTCAGTGTTTCACATTGCCTTCAGAAGACCTTTTCCTTTTTGCACTACATCATTTAGCTGTACAATGCCCATATCTCCATGCATACAAGTTGGGATACACGCTATTAAGTGCCTATTCCAATTTCTGTGACGTTGCTGTTTATTTATGAAGACTAGAACCAGAACAACCAATCACATTACTCCCATATTAGCTTCCCAGCACTGGCTCCCCATAAGATATAATACAGAATTCAAAATCCCTCTTCTGCTTTAGATGGTCTAACACCATCACATCTTAAAGAGCTCAAAATACCTTATTACCCCTCTAGAACATTGTGCCATGATAATGCAGGCCTGCTCATCGTACCAAAAAAGTAGTATGGGAGGAAGAGCTTTAAGTTATGAGCAGAGGTGTCAAATAACGAAGTACAAATACTTTGTTACCTTACTTAAGTAGACATTTTGGGTATCTATACTTTACTGGAGTAATTATTTTTCATTCGACTTTTTACTTCTACTCCTTACATTTTCACGCAATTATCTGTACTTTCTACTCCTTACAATTTAAATAGCCTCGTTACTCGTATTTCTTTTTGGCTTGTCATCGTTAAAAAAAAAACCCACACATTGACATTCCAATAAAGGCTATTGATAACATGCCTGTGAAGTTTGACTTTTTGCACCATTACAATACTTCTAGGTAACTAGTCATCATATCTTCCGCTCCATGAAACACGTTAATGCTCAGTGGTACGCATATATGGTTCTTTAATGTATTTGCATTGCACTAAAATGCGTTCATTTTCGATGGGCATAAATGCGGCTGAAACAGGTGCAAACCAAATATTTCAACATTAACATATTAATATAACATTATAGTCATTATGACCTCCAGAAACATGTTTTTTTTTGGGAGGTGGGGTAGTGCACTATAGGCCCCTGTGCCGCAGCCTCAGCTTTTGTCCTTAGTGGCATTTTGTTCCCCTTACATTACTTTTACTTTTATACTTTAAGTAGCTTTGAAACCAGAACTTTTATACTTTTACTTGAGTAAAAAGCTTGAGTTGATACTTCAACTTCTACAGAAGTCTTTTTAAACCGTAGTATCTATACTTCTACTTGAGTAATGAATGTGAATACTTTTGACACATCTGGTTATGAGGCTCCTCTCCTTTGGAATCTTGTACCAGACAGAGTATGGGAGGCAGACACCTTTATTTTTGCTGTTGCTCTGTTCCATCTCTCTTGATGATTGATTGATTGACTGATACTCAAAGGAAACTTCACATATTAGCAATGAACCTCTTAATAGACTGATCACATTATTTTGTGACGTCACAGCCCGTTCATTTTGCTGTTATGAAACTAATGGGGATGTATTTGTGACGCATCTGACACAAAAATGTCGCCACAAAATTTGTCTTTCATTTTGAGCACATGAATCCAGTTTGTATGTTGCGAGGGATCAGAGCCAGCCATTGTGCAACAAATTAAATTGTGAAAATTTAATTTCAAAAGATAAAAAACACATTTTTGACTTTTGCCTAACTGTGTGTTTGTGCCCTGTGTATTGCACTATGTACACACACACAAACACACATTTAGAAGCAGCAAGAGTGTTGTTCTCATCTGTGCTCAGACACAGGCCAAATCGTGTTCAGTTTATGGGCTTTCAAAATCAGCCAAAGATCAATTTCATTAACATTTTGGCATCACTGGAGGAAAGTTATGAGACAATATTAAATCATGCAAGTCATATGAAATCAAAGGTTTCTATCATACTGAAGGCTTTTCGGTACCACTCTGTGGATTTTTACTTGTTGTAACATGCAAACCTGAGCTGTTTGAGCCGTGATAAAGATCTGACTGAGATTTAATGCAACACAAAAGGCAGCCTATCTCCCAGATATTCAGTTGATGTTGTTTGTGTCCTACACTGAAGAGATTCTAAAAAAAGTCAGCAAAAGACGAGTCAGCAAATGCTTACAAAATGACAGACTAACTTCACAAGAGCAAACAGCAATCAGCACTCTTCAAACTTGATTTAATTCCCATTTCTCCTTCCACCAATGTGTCCCTCTCTCCAACCTTCTTGTCAGACACTCGTTCACCAGGTTCAAGTCACAGCCGTCTGCCATGAATCATGACAACATTTAATCCATGTAGGCGTGCGAGGGACACAGGTAGTGACACCTTGCGCTGGGTGCCGAGCAGCCTTTTTTGTGTGTGTGCAGCCAGAAGGCAAAGCCCAGCACACAAGAGCACATGTAACAACAGATACAATGTAAACATAAGCATATTTTCTACAATCTATAATGTGAAAAAGGAAAATTACCTCCCACGCATCCTGCCTGCCGACTTCTTTCACAACAGTTTGTTCCTTGTTCAGTTGCAAGGTCACCTCGTAACACTCTTGAATATCTGTGAGAAAGAAAACAATAATGAGCTTTTTTCCCCTTTTCCTAGCTATCAACAAATATAAGACGTAAGTGCTTTTTGATGCTGTAATCATTGATTCTTGTTATAACGTCTCAGTGTCCTAAAGTCAGCTGCTTTGGTTGTGTAAAGGAATCAACCGATCAATCATGGGCTCATTGGGATGTCTGTTTTTTCTGAGTGATGCACTGGGTGAAGACGTGGGGGTGGGAGTTGTCTGTTTACATGGAAGTTATGTCTCCATATTTCCAAGTTCTAGCCTCTTGTTGCTGAACTATATGACTCATGACTGAGTTACTCATCAAGTCAGTGTCTGAGAGGTCTACATTGTAATAATTTTTTTCATTGTACCTACCTGACCAAAACAAAAGCCTTTCTGCCTTTTGAGTCTTTCAGCTTTTCCTCACTGAAGTTATCTGAAGTTGTGCGTCATGTGTCTTGTATCTCTAAAGCTCTGTTCTAGGATAAGAGTTGATAACTTTCTCTATAGGCAGAATAGTGTTAACAGCTCCCCCTAGTTAAATAGAGTACAGTTAATATTAGGGCTGCCAAGATTAGTCGACCAGTCACGATGACGTCGATGATCAAAATCGACGGCGACTTATTTAATAATCGACGTCATAGTTTATTTTTGAAGCTTTGTTTTTCTCTCGAAACTGCCGCTGTACCTTCCACTGTCTTGTCTGCCTTTTTGTCCTTGACGCACATGCGCAGTAGTGGTAATCGGGGTCAGCCGTGATGTCACTGGAAAAGTTATGCCCAAACAGTGTCATGGCTAGCCGGCTAAGGAGCTCGAAAGTTTGGGAGCATTTTTCCAAAAATAAAAGAGAAGAATGTGCAATGCAAAATCTGTAAGGCACAATTTGCCTTCCATGGCAGTACGACGGCGATGCACGAGCATCTGAAAAGGAAGCACGTCGTGGCTGATTCAACGTCAACAGTGAGCTATTTACTTAACAGCGATGTCATGTTTGAATAGGAAATGTGATAACGCTAATATTTTATAACGCTACGTTATACAACATGTAGTTTACATGTGTATGTGTTCCCGTTGGCGCCACTTGGCCAGGTCATGTTTGTAAATGAGAACTGGTTCTCAAACATTTTCTACCTGGTAAAATAAAGGTCAAATAAAATTTAAGCATGAGTGTGTAGTTTGGAAACAGACGAGGAGATTAAGCCCCAAAGGCTGCCCTGTGAGCATTTTTACGTAGATGAAACATTTCAAAGACACAGCGACCGTTAAAAAGTTAAAAACTGTGTGAAAGGTGAGAGTTTTTCAGTGTCTACTGAATGACCAAATTTCACTGGGAAATCTGTATCTATCACAAGATCCATCACATGTTCCGACAAACATATTAACTGTGATTTCAAAGACACATCTTGTACATATTGTGGCTAAAATGATTTTATTACAGTGCATCACCGAAAAAATTAGAAGAGGGCAAAGGGGCGCAATAATGTGACTGACTGCATTTCATTAGCCACTTTCCACTGTCGGCCAACTAGCTCTCCTGCCGGTTATGTCAACTACGCCAGCATCAAGGGGTCCTTCTACCTTCATAGAGCTGTGCAGCTTAAGTACCAGGGAATGCTTATTTCTTCCTCCTCTATGGGGAATGTTTAATACTGCTTCTTATACACTGTCTAATAAGATACGCTGTAATTACGTCATAAAGACGGGATTTCCACTACTGCTGGAAATTTAGAAGAAATATCTTCACAATAATCACTACTTCTTTGTACCCACAAAATAAAAAAAATTATCAAAATTGAGAGACATGGATGTGTTTTCAGACACACTGATGTCAGAAAACACATATTTTAGCTGGTAGGTCTTAGATGTTAAAACCTGACTTCCCCGTTTTCACTGTGCACAGTTAATATTTAATAAAAACTTGAGGGGAAGATGGCTGACAACATATGTAATAATAATGCAAGTATGGGTGTTTCGGCACAGATAACTCTACTCAAATATCACATAGCAGTGGCAATATTAGCATCTTTGTTTTATTATACCTCTAAAGTTTACATTTTCTTTTGACTTGATCTGCTCTACTTGTTTCTCTTTTCTTCTCCACTCATCACCTCTCGGCTCACTTCTCACCCATGTCCTGTGGTCACCTATTGAGTGGCAGTCGTTTGATGAGAATGCACTGGGACAATTCTGCTGATGTCAAACGCAGGCCTGCTTACTGCACTGTTGACATAAAGAGGTTGCTGGAGAGTTCATCAACTTCTCAAAGTTCAATGTCAGGACAAGACATCCAAAAAAGACACATTTTGAGAAGGACATCTGGGGAAACAGAACGCACTTTGAAATGTGTATCTTTTGTTGAAACACAGACTCAAAGGCAGTTCTGCACCCAATGTGTACGTGTGCGAGACAGATAGATAAGAGCCAGTACGTCCCAACAAGACACTGTGAGAACAAAAGTGTAAGAATGGAGCATGTGACTCATCACTGTGTCTGAATGTGGAGGAGTGAAGCAATGTGTGGGCTAGGGAGTTTGTTGCACAGCTGACTAAAGAGCAATCTCACTTACACAAAATCTCATATAGATGCAGACACAGGCACACAATACAGGCACACAAATAACTACAACAACACCAGTAGAACTTACTAGTGATAGTTATTCACCATACAGGGTACACTGAGAAAGTTAATACTGACATAGATATAAATACATGAAGGGGGAACATGGTTTGAATACAGCAATACTCAAATTGTTGGGCAAACAAGAATGTGCTGCCTCTTTCCAAGACCAAATAGTTGGAATTAAGTGTTGATTTCTACTTTTCTTTCTAACATCAGCCTTTGATGATTGTTTTTTTTTCTCAAAAGGAGGCAGCAGAAGATTTGGTTAACATATCAAAAAGCAGCACCCTGCAGTGTTGAAAGATTATGCCAATGTGGAAGAGACAAACATTGTTGCTCCCTGAGTGTCCACTTCAGGCTGGCTCTGAAAGACCCTATCAGAGCCTTTATTGCAAAAAATGCATATTTTCACAAAAGATTTCAACCAATCAGAAACCTCCTGTGTTGACAAATCAAGATAATTAGGAAGCGCAAAAACTGCAGTTCCTCTAATGTCCACTTGAGCCTGGTTTTAAAAGCCAAGAACCCCCATTAGGTCTAATCTCAGAATGCCTAACTTTACAGCAGAAATGAACATGTTTACCATAATTATTTTTCATTCTCTTTGGCACATTTTTTTATTCATACAAATTGTGCAGGGTTGGGGATTTTTTTGGAACGCATCTGTTATGACAATATGGAGGCTAGCATAGTTAAAGGGCACGGCTGAGTTGATGGGTGCATTTTAGTTCGAAATCATTAAAAGTCTGTCTCAGCTCCACCTCTTTGCCTATGTTTAGGTTGACAGAGGGTAAGATTCAGTCAGCATTTTAAAACATAGCCATCATTGTTGGGCCTCAAAATGCCTCTTAAGATACTAATGGATGACATCACAGAGACTACGTCCATGTTTTATACAGTTTATGAATTAAACATGTTTACAGCCTTGTAAACGCCTGAGAACGCCTCAGGATCCCCCAGGAGGAGCTGGAAAACGTTGCTGGGGAGAGGGATGTCTGGGTCAATTTGGTTAGACTGCTGCCTCTGCTACACGACTCCGGTAAAGCAGAATAAAATGGATGGATGGATGGATGGATGGATGGATGGATGGATGGATGGATGGATGGATGGATGGATGGATGGATGGATGGATGGATGGATGGATGGATGATTACAGCGTGTTGTCGCTGTTCACCAGGCAGCAAGGCCATGGCTTCAACTCTTTGCTGGTTTCTAGCTTAGCTGAAAGCCAGTTTGAGTCAGCATTTCCGATACAGCGACAGCCATCTTTGGGCTTTATAACACCTCTTCAAAAAACCACAGCCTGACGTCACTGGGACTCCTATGTATAAAGATGATCTGGTGGATGTGTTAGCAAACAGCTTCATAATAATCAGGCAAGTAAAAATGTGTATATTTTGATAAAAGTTGCTCTTTTGTTATCTCTTCTTTTTGTCTGAAAAATACTTGTATGTAGCCATTGAATGCTAATCCCAAGCTAGGCACGAACATTGTCTGTTTGTTGCTCTAATGCTAGGAAGGAAGTGGGTTTACTCAGGGTACCTGCTACAACTAGGTGCTGTAGCCCAGAACAATGTTCATGAGAGCATGTAGAATAAACTGACACAGTGCAGTTGCAGGATTTAATCCCAAATAACAAGCTGAAAAAGAAGTAAAACGTCTATGCCAATGACTTGGTGAATAACTCTCAGTGGGTACATCGACTTGAACGACACTTTCCACGTACATTTAGTCATTTGACCCATTGCTCATAAAACATGCCGGTGTTTTCAGATTTCAAGAAGTCTCATAAATTATGCATCCGTGAAGTCTTGCAGGATTTTCTCTTTAGCTGCATCGCGGACACCTGGCTTGCTTTCACACAACTAACACTTCTAATTACATCGCCATCTATTCCTGGCAGAGGCAGCAAAACACAGAGAAATTGCTCAATCAGTTCTTGAAGTGTTATGAGACCAGGATTCACAGTTGCACAAAGTAGAGAGAGTTTTTCTCTTTTAACATCTGCAACTTTCCCCCAAAAAATGTATCTGAACTGTTCCAGCGCTCAGAGACCACATAAATTCCTGGGCATGGAACATAATGCACAATCCAAGCCAGAAGTCTCATTCGCAGGACTTATTCCCAGATCTCTTTTTGATGTTGGGACTATTTTGGGACAGCCTGGTCAGGGCTGTGAGCCTTTTTGTCACAGTCAGAGGGGGTTTCCCGCACCTTCTGCCTGTCCTACAAAGATGCTACATGCAGGATCAGCGTATTTGTGTGTGTTTTAAGCCTCTTCTATTTGTCACATACCTTTTCAATTGGACTGAAGTCATCTCTCTATTGCCTGCCTTGGGTGAATCATGCCAAAACAGAAAAGGGACTTTGCCCCTGGTTCTTTATATGAAGATGAGCAACCTACAACTCACCAGAATAACACACTCACAGAAAACTAGGTCACAATTTCAAGGCAGGGTAAACAATTCACCCCCTTGTTACTGGCTCAGTAAAGTACTCCCCAGGCATTTAGGGTCCTCTGTAATTTAGTGTGTGTCTGTCTGCATGTGAGCCCCAACTCCCTGTGAACATCGCCCCACTGCCTCCCACTGCATGTTTGTATGTTGGAACAAAAGGGTGGATGCACTGTTCAGGCAACCTTTGTTCGTGACTATGCAACCATGCAAACATCCAATCAAGTGACCAGTACTGAAGCTTCCCACACTGCATCAAACACCTCTTTACTTCCCACAGTGGATCAAAGTTAAAGATATATTAAAGACGAATACCGCACTGTTATATCGGCTGTTTCGCAATCACAAAACTTTCTTGTTTTCTAAGTTTTAATCCAAAGTCTGCAACATTGTCAGAAAGCTCTCAACTTTTAGCACACCATCACACTGACAAAACAACACAACACGGTCCAAACAGGACCGGTTCACACAGCCCTGAGCATGCCAAGCCAAACACAACAGGAGGATAAGAGGATGAGTAATGTTTTTACTGCACTGTATTCCTATTAGTGCTGTGAACTGGCTGCTCCTCCACTCTGCTTTTTCCTGATGAAAACCACATGTTGAATGAAGGGGCCAAGTCTCATCAGTCCAGCACCCGAGAGTCACCAACCACAGGCCTCTCTTTCCTCCCCTGCCCTCAAACTTTACGCAGGTGATCCACACAGCCAGGAAAGTTGTGGAAGAAGCTTGGCCTGGCAGCCAGGAGTAGTTTATTTTCCTGTCTGCCTCAAGATCAGCACTGATTGGACATTCTTTGTTAGGAATGTTTGGAATCTCGATTTGGGAAGCTAATCCTCTCTCTTTGTCTCCCTCAATTTAATAAATAAAAAAGGTGGATTACATCTGGTGTCAGTAGTTACCAGACTAAAATTGAATAAAGCAATAGCTATTACACTTATTAGACACATTACATTTATGAATATCACTTGACTTTCTCAACATTTTGTGCAAAACAGTGCCAATTCAGGAAGACATCCTCAATAAAAGGTTTGTTTTTAATGACGTTTCTTTCTTCAAAAATACACAAGTTACACTCTCCCTTGAATATAAAGGTAACCAGTGTCTTGCACAGCTGTAGTGTAGCCACCCGCCACTAGCCGGGGCTGTAGCTCTGATTAATGGCTGCTGCCATAATCCTATAATGCTCTACTCTCCGGATTTAAACAAGCACAGATGGCAGGTGGCATCAATGCTGTTTGGCAGTATTTTGATCTAGAAAGCGGAGATAAAGTTGAATGTAAACTGTAGTGTCTGGTTAAACTCGCATACAACCACTCAACTGTAACAATAAGTAACCAGCATAGGCATGGGGACATTAACCTGCAAGGAGAACGGAAGGCTTGTGGTGCTAGCTCTGCTAATGTTAGGCACACTCTGGAAACCAATCTGATCCCTTGTTATATACATTCTGCAAATATTTGACTGTTCACTGAGTTTTTTGTTTTAACCTTTAGACGAGTCAGTCAGTTGGGATTTCAATTTCTGCTTAAACAACTAGGACAATAGTGGTTTCAGAACATAGGTGATACAAACACCTAAAAAGACAAGGGATATGATATTTACCTCAAGGTTAAACAACATATTTGAGGGGCTCTGGTGGCCTAGCAGTCTAAGCGCCCCACGTGTAGAGACCTCATCACAGAGATCGCCGGTTCGACTCCAGGCCGGTCGACCATTTGCTGCATATCTTCCCACACTCTCTACTCCCCACAATTCCCGTCTGTCTTCAACTGTCCTATCCAATAAAGGCAAAAAAGCCCCAAAATATATCTTTAAATAAAAAAAACAACAACATATTTGATAGCTTTGAAAGCTAACAGTACAGTTAGCAAGGAATTCAATCTTTTACTATCATATCCTGTAAGACTATTTAAGAGTAAGGTCAGTCAGCTCTAAAATAAAACAGTTGTTAGATCCCCTGCATACATAGGACTTACAACCTGGAGCACTACTGTCTTTATTATCCTCACAAATGACAAAAACGTATCATCCTTCACTTGGGAGCATGATATGGGAGGATAATGGTATCATGTGAATGTGGTCAATAGTTTATCTTAGATGTCACAAGGAAGCAGCGTAACAAATCTTGATTGAATTGGTAAATAATCAGCATTTAGGTATCAGGTATGAATGAAAAACACACTTTTCTTCATTAAATTGTTGTTTTAGCTGATACATATGTGACTGTTTATCATGTTAGAAAGCTAATATCTACCTATGAGTGTGTAAAACAAAGTGAGCTACATCACAGCTGATGGCAATATGAGTTGATGTACAGGTATTTTACCAAAGTAAGGCCCTTAAGCTCTGCTGCATTATGGAAAAGCCTTTGAAGTTGTACTTCTTAGCCCTTAAAGACACATGGTCTTAAAAACAGATGGCGTTGTGCCTAAGTGAAAGCAAATAAGTACATGAAAAGTGGGTTAATTATTCATTCAGACAGGGATAAAAACCAATCATATCTAACTTCTGCCTGATCAGCCCCTCCCCCTCGGCTCCCCAGCAGTGAGGCAGCAGTGGGTCAGCAGTGGTAACAGCGGACCCAGGGGCAAGCATCATTATAACATGGCGGAGGTAATTAGAAGGACCACTCAACCATCAGTTAAACTGAAGTAGTGTGCTTAAAAAAGAACTGAGGTTAAGATTCCCATTGGCTTTCATGAGCTCTTTCCTAAAACACCAAACTTGTTATGAAGGTGAGGCTGGTTGCACATAATAATAGTGCCTCTTCAGATGAGTTGCAGCACAAAGGCACTTCTTAGGACACTTTCAGGATAATTGTATCAGTTTAGTCAGCTTCAGTAGATTACAATAATACAGTTCTCTGCTTAAACTAAATCAACTGTTCTGTTTTTTGTGGGCAAATTTACAACGTAAGTTCATGAGGTATAAGGTCCACAAGAGGGCAAGTTGTCAGAAGAAGAACTGTGCTTTCATAGTCCAGCTGAGCGTTCGACAACTGGGTCTACAGATTGACTGTGTAATGTGGCTTTATTAGGATTTCATTACAACATGAGTATGTTACAGAGAGGGGTATACAGCTAACCTCTGTGAGCCTGACTGAAAGGCCTCTTTCATAAGACTTAATTGGAAAACTTTTTAAATCAGTTACCTTCCTATGAAAATTTAAACAACCTGACCCGATCTACATCCTGTGTCTGTCTAAAGCAGGTCACATGACAACACAAAACACAGGCACTACATAAAGGCTGACATAGTTTGACAACAGTGTGTGGCTGTGCACTGCTTTTCTTTTGTAAAAACAAGGAGGGGGCGTGGGGTGTGAACAGGAAAAGTTCTTAGGAAAGTCCACCCTGAGAGAAGTCTGATGAAATTGAAGCAGAGTTTTGAAAGACTCTCTTCTGCAAAATAAGCAGCTTTACTTGTGTTTTTCTTACCAAGAAGGGCTTGGAACAGCTGGCTGCCCAAGATGGAGGACACTTTGCCAACGCTGGTCTTCAGTGCCTGCTCCTCCGGACTGGTCAGGTTGGCTTGATATCGTCTGAGCAGCCCCACAGCTCGCTCGGTGTCTGCCATGCAAAATAAATACATGTGTCAGCAAAACAACAGTAAATGACCTACACATGCAGACAACCATCACTGACAGTGTTAACAAAACATTTATGATGTGGATTCAAGGGAAATATGTTTCACGGCTGTTAAAAAGCATCCAGGGATAGAATAATGAAAAAAACAAAAAAATTAGCACAATTCATGTCATGAAAGCATCAAATATTCATTCTTATTATTAATTCTTTAAAGTTAATTTATTGATAAACTTATGGTTGTAATGTCCACAAGTTGTAAAAAGCTAATTACTATTCCCTGGAGTCATTGATTTTGTCTTAAACTATCTTGTTTTGTCAACAGTGGCGGAGCCAGGGGGTGGCCAGGGGTGGCCATGGCCACCTCTGAAAACTGATTGGCCGCCCCTGTGGCCGCCCTGAAATTCTTAAACATGATTGGCTATTTGCCATGTCAGAGGCATTACTTATATTCAAATCAGCCATTGTGTCGTTGTGTTTCAACAAGCTGCAGAGACACTAGTTTCTTTACATTTGAATATTATTTTTGTTGATGCTTTTACTTTGGACAATCATCTTCAATTTGAGTCCTTAAATAGTTCAGTTCAGCAGATTTAAATGTTGATACTCTGTTGAGTTACATTTCTAATGTCAACGTTAGAAATCTGAAAAAATGTAATATTTTTTAAAATTATTTTATAAAAGAAGTTAAAGTAGATGTGATTATTGGAAGTAACCCTCTTAGGTTTGGGGTAAGCCCCTAATGTTTTCCACGCCTGGCCACCCCTTTCAAAGTCAGTGCCCCAGTTTGGCCACCCTAGTGAAAACTGTCTGGCTCTGCCACTGTTTGTCCAAAATTTAAAACTTTTAATTTACCTCAAAATAAGAGACTAAGATAGAAAACAATTATATTTGATGGAATGGTTGAACTTTTGACATTTGGCATAGTTTTCAACAATAATCTAACACAGCATTCCTTACAGTAGCCTGTTGTGGAAAAAAGCATAAAATGTAAAAATGAAAGAGAGAATCTGTTGACTTTTACAGACACTTTTAAGTAAGAAATACAGGATCTAATAGAACAGATCAAATCCTAATAATAACTCATATTTGAGTTATGCATAAATGCAACACTGTTTGTTACATCTCCATGCAGAGAACATTAAAGGTATTTTTCTCTTCCAACACGACTGTACGGCTGGTCTTTGAACCCTGTGGGTGGGTGAGGAACACAGCAGAGAGAAGATACACGGATCACGGAGGTAAATCTACTACTTCACAGTTTCCAACTGGATCCTGAACATTTTAATCGAGGAAGAACCTCAAAACCGTAAACTACATGCTGATCGAAGGTACAGATACTTTTCAATTCCTCCAGGACACAAAAAATCAAGTGATCAAGCCAAAGTGAAACTTGCATTGAGTCAGTAAGTTGCGTTAACGGTACTCACCATATTTATGCACCATGGTGAGGTCGTCTCGAAACGTCATGTAAAAGTGCAGTTCGGGTGTTTACAGAAGTCGAATAATTACAGCAATAGCTTCGGATAATTCTACCACCAACACTGCCGCTCCTTCTTTACAAACAAATTGAAATATGGAGTTTAAAATCCTGCTGCTGATTCTGAACACTCCCTTTCTGTTTCTGCAGCGGTCAGCGGTGGTCCACACCCACTCACAGAGGTTAAGATGTGACAGGAGGAGAGAGTGTTTGGCTCATGACAACTTTCCAGAAGTTTGGGTCTGATCGGCCCTGAACGTGACATGTTTCCCCTCCCTCTCACACACACACGCCTCGCCTTCATGGACAGCGGCCCTCTAGCTCAGCCTCACTGGGACAGCTAGACTGTGCCGCCTGCTGCTGGCTTAGGTTATCTGCTACGTACAATCATAGAATAGAATAGAATAGAATAGAATAGAATAGAATAGAATGCCTTTATTGCCATTGCAACAAATACAACGAAATTGAAAGGTGCAGTCCTCATTAGGTGCCATTTAAAAGAGACATAAACAATCAAGGTATAAAAAAGTAATAAATACAGGAATACAAAAACACTGTCATACACACACAACATATAACATTTTTCCCCAGTCTTATTATTGCACAGTTTATGTTTTTATTGCACTTGTGTATCGCACTTGACTATATTGCACAAATTCACTATTCAAAAATGCCCATGCTCAAACAGTGTTGAGATCATGTCATGGCTCTTGCATAAAAAACTGTGGGGGGGGGGTTGTCTGTTTGTTTTTACTTTTAACGTCATAAAACGTCTGCCAGAGGGTAGCAGCTCAAAAAGTGCATGTCCGGGATGAGTTAGATACCTCAGGATGTGTTTTGCCTTCCTGAGGCAGTGCGAGCCGTAGAGTTCCTCCATGGAAGGAAGGGAGCAACCATCAATCGGTAAGTGAGGCATCCATTCGGTGGACACATTTTTTTGCATTATTATTTAATTATTTTCATTATTTTAATCATTACTTCAACATTTATTTAATTATTTATTTATATATGTATTTCTTGTATTCCATTCTTCTGATCTTGTTAACGCTACCTTATTTTGAACTTCTCGTTCCACTATTACTTATTTTATAAATTTTACTGTATTGATTTTATTTTATTTTTAAGTATTGTATTTATAATCATGTATTTTTATAATTTTAACATTGCTGGTGTTTTCTTTCTCTCTGTTATTCTGTGAAGCACTTTGGGCTGCATGTTTTTATTTATGAAAGGTGCTATATAATTAAAGTTGTGTTGAGTTGAGAGAGTTCTGTTCCAAAGTATCTTCCGCCATCCAGTGGTGCGTTAAAGCAGTGGTGGGAAATCTGACATTTACCGCAGAATGAAGTTATCGGGGAACAGGGAGTCGCCAGAAATCCTGAAAATGTATCACACTGGACTCCAGCACCACAAACCAATCCATAACAGCACTAGGCTATATTCTTTTTTTTTATGATTTGTATTTCATTTGAGTTTTTTACAATAACAATTACACATATACACACACAAATGCACAAGGATGACAATCCAGTACAACTAAACAGTTTGGGTATAGCAATATATACAGAAATATACATGGCTTTGCAGGATGATAGGCAAAAAGAAGTATCATTCATGCGTGTTTACATTCTGGTATATCTGGATGTACATGATAACCAAACAGCACAAAGAAGATAAAATTAAAAAAATTAAAAAACTACAACCAACAAACACAGACACAGAGTCATGACTAAAACAACACTAAAATAATTAAACAGACAACAAACAAACATGTAATTGTAGCTCAGTTTGAATTAGAGTACTACGCAG
The DNA here is from genome assembly GCF_009762535.1 of Notolabrus celidotus. Lineage (NCBI taxonomy): Eukaryota > Metazoa > Chordata > Actinopteri > Labriformes > Labridae > Notolabrus > Notolabrus celidotus. Next base: position 22,649,081 of record NC_048279.1, read on the forward strand.
CCACAGAGTCTCAGAGTGACTATTTTTTAATGTCAGCCTTACCATCTGGAACCTAATTGCACCACAATCAGCACCTATCTATGAAGTCATGGTAGCATCCCCACTTCTGGTGATACTGCTCTACAGTACAGACAGTCTTTCTAGAGTCGCTTGGTTCCCCAATTGGATAAACCACAGAGCTGGTGCTGGTGCTGGTGCTGGTGCAGGAGCAGTGGGGGCTTTCCAATTTATGACCAGCAGTTTTCTCCCTAGCGTGAGAGCAGTTTGGAACCATTCAGCTTTAGATGGAGTTACCTCAATTGCTTGAGATACTGTACATGACATGCTCTAAAGAACAGCAACTTTCGGATACATCTTAAACATGGGGAACAATCATGAGAGATTGTGTGTGTGACATTCCCCCAACAATATCTGCAGTCATATATCTACAAACACCCACACCTTTACACATCAACATACTATATAGGCCTATGGGACTGCTAACTTCAAGCTAACTCTGGCAAAATGCATCAAATGGTGACATTTATGTTCATACACGGTCCCTTTATAAATAAATTAAATAAATGTAAAGAGAAATTCACACTTTTTCATTTATGACTAAATTAACTGACTACTTTATACTCTCTAAACTTGTCTCTAACTCACTTACAAAAGTTTCCTTAACACTCTCTTGTCACTCTGCCCACGAGTGGACTGTTTTTACTGCTAGGTGATTTTGATAGAAATATTGTCATATTAGATTGTACTTTGATACTGATTAAAGTGCGACTATCATTAATTAGTTGCAGTGAATAATTCAGAATACAAAATATTGTTTCTGTCCAGACAATGTTGAACAGCACTTGGCCCCAAGAAGAATTGTTTCACCCAATCCCATTTATCTATAAGTTATGAATATTGGATTGTTCTGAAGTGGGTACAATTCAAGTGGACTGGAGCAAACGTTTGGGCGGACTGGATTACTATGTAACATGTAGTAGATGTGGAAAATATTCAAACTCTTTAAACAAAAAGTATAACAGAATGAATATGTTAACTTAAATTCTACCTGAAAAATAAAGCTTTTTCAGTTTTAACCATAGACTAGGAGTAAGAGCACCTTTAAGCTGATAGGATGGTTCCTATGTCACATTTTAGTAAACTATAAGATCAAACATACAATACACAGCTAACTGAAGCAATTGTATATTTTTTCAGCTTGCTTCACTGAATGTACTTTGATGCACGTTAAGTTATGTGTTCATTATAGCCCTGTAAATGTAAATGTTACTTATACCTATAGCTTGTAAAATTTGGAGGTTAAAAAGAAAAAAAAAAAAATTTGCTGAAGCAAAATTCAGTGCTGTTGTTGGAGGAAATGTTCTTTTTAGTTCTGCAATACATTTGATAAAAAATAACAGGGAAACAAAAGGATGTGGATTTTTAACAGACAGAGAGGTGTAGAAAAAGTTGTATTGATCATTTGGCTCAGGTTACAATACATCCACGTCTTTCATGGGACAAAATGATAATTTCGGTGACAAATCAAAACAAAAACAACAGAAATATAAAATGACTTAAAGTACAAAGAGGCTATGCAGTGCATATGTACAGTGCTCAACGCAGTGATACAGTCAGAGAACAGCTTTATAATTTCAGTATCAATGGAAGAACAATCAAGAGCTCTATGAAAACTGAACCAAGCTAACTCACCATACTTACACAGAAATGACACTAAACTGCCCTCTTGTGGCTCAGTGCTGATATTTGATTCACATCCTTTACACTTTGAAAAAAACAACACATTTTTATTTGTATGGCTTCAGAGTACAGTGTATTGACATTCACATTAACTTGCTTTCTTCTTTATCTAGGTCCAAAGAATTCAGCCAGTGTAGACGAGGATGCATGTCAGTTTAAGAAAAGAAACATCTCCGGGCTGAGTCAGACGATCTACACGGTGGGTAAGAAGGGAGACAGTTCTTTCTCATTCCACGCTAATGTACTCTGTATTTGGTTCTCTGTAGAAATGACAAAAAAGTTACATAAAGATGAATGAAAACATTTTTAAATGCAGAATCACCCACTCTAGTGAAAAAGAATATTAGCGACACTCTCAAAAAAAATTGTTTTATGTTGTAACCAACTATATCCTTGACGATTGATCAATAACTTTCTTCAAAGCCTGGGATCAGTCACAAAGGTTCAATATGAACAATGTTTTGGTTAACAGCTTGTATTTTTTAATCGTTCTTTATTGGTAATAATTTAATCATGTTGCTAATTCACTAAAACAATTTTTATTATTTTCCACTTGATGCAAAACTATGTAATTAATAAACTCTTGTTGATCTGAGAAGTCTGACTTGTTTTCAAGTTGATTTTTTAGTGATAAACTAGATATTCAAATGTTGTAAATAATTTATAAGCTGTTATTTAAACCCTTGCTAACCACTTTGCAAGGGTGATTACTTTAGTCTGGGAACAATAAACAGGTTCACACCCTTGCTTTGGCAGGTGAAACCCAGTTCAGGCAGATTTCAATTCAGCATTGTTCAAGTCAGGCCAATCACAACTGATCATCCAATGTGGGATGAGTTTAAGTATTGATGAGTCATTTTTTGCAAAAACCAAGATGGCTACTACAAAAGGGGTCTGAATCAGCTATTATGTTACTCAAAACAAACATTAGTCAATCCATCCATCCATCCATCCATCCATCCATCCATCCATCCTCCATCCATCCATCCATCCATCCATCCATCCATCCATCATGTCACACGCAAATGGTTAGAGTTGTCGTATAACACTAAACATTTGTGTAGTACATTACATTTCAAGCCATTTAAATCTGATTTTGGAGCTAGCTAGGCAGCCTAGTAATCTCCAGCTACATTACACATTTTGTTGTTGTGATTAGTTGTGGGGTTCAAAGGCAAATGTTTCTTGCTGTTAATTTGCTCGACTTGCTCAAATATTATTTTGACAATGAAGAGTCCAGGGGTTTTTATTTCCTGCAGTAACTCTGTGATTGAGGTAACATTTTTCAGTCTTGTACTCCAAAGACGGTCATACCATGTCCTTATGTACCTTTTAGTCATTTTTAATCGTATGGTGCTATTTGTACTTTTCTTTTCTTCTCTTTTTTGTTTGTTTGTTTGTGTTTTTGTTTCTCCTCTCCCTTCTTATTTTGATCTTTTTTCACTCTACTTTATCTTTGTTTAATCTTGATCTTTTTAGGGAGCCTTTTTAACATCTGGCAAGGGACTACGGATGTAAACTAGCCTTTTGGCTAATTCTGGCATATTTACAGAAGTGTTGATTAATATGGATGGTCCTTTTAAATAATAAATAAATACATAAATAAATAAAATCGAAGTCATGGCTAGGATATATATCAATACCTTTGAACATTTTGAATACAAACCTATTTATGAACAATGGTTTGGACAGAGCAGTAGTGCACAACACCCAAAATGTTAATAATGTGAACACCAGTTCTATTATGCTTTGTTGTTAATATTTAAGCAAGAGTTGAAACAATTAGTTGGCCAATGTGTTAGTCAATTAACAGAAGATTAACAAGCAACTGTGCTTGTTGATTAAGTAGTTCTTACGCAATAGATTTAAAAGTCACTTGTTACAGGTTAAATGTTGTTTATTAGATGTGGTGTTAGAATGTAACACTGGATAAACTGAAAGATTAATTTGTTAATGATAGTGTAAGTGAACTGAAGGTGAGTTCATCAGTGTTGCTAAATGCTAACCTACTAAATTCTAAATATACTGTACCTTCTTTGTGACAGAAACAGTGTGTTTTCCTGGCAGAAACAGTCAAGTGGACATGTCAGTCACACACATTTTCATGCAACACACATATGAGCAAACCTGTGCTCAACTTACCTCTGAAAAATGAAGAGTCCAATCATTATCACAAGAGATGCAACGTCCACAGTGATCCAGATCATTTTGTAAGTGTCCGGTGCCTGAAACACAGACATGCCAGTACAGTGCAGATGAGTCTCACAGTTCTCCTAGGAACATGAGCTACTGTGTGTGCAGCTGTATGCAGTGCTCACCATAATCCAGTCTGGCTCAGTCATGGTTTTTAGGAGGTGGCAGGAGTTGGTGGTAACAGAGCTGGCCCCTGCACACCACAGCAGGGAGAAGAGCCAACGTTCATTCACCACCCACAGGTTCACTGAGATGTTCATGCTCCTGAAGATCACTGTCAAGTACAAACTCAACATTTAGAATAGATCACAGCAGAAAGTGAGCTTGGTATACAAATTATAGAAGCTGCATGAGCTTGTTATGTTGTTGGAGTACTGTGTTACAGGATGCAAAACATATAAACAAATTGTTAGACTGTCCCCTAATTGATAAGCAGTTAAAAGAAAATGTAGTTAAAATCTCTAGGGACATCAAGTACAGAGACATCCTGTGAAGGGAAATCAGGTTGTAGCTCCCTGTCTTCCTCACTATAGCTGAAAATAGGTGTCAGTTTTAAAACGCATTGTTCAGCTGATAAGCTATTGACCTGGGAAAGCTGATTCTGTGAATACCGTTTCAACTTTACTCAGGTTACTTATGAGCACATTATGTGAAAAGAGTGTTCCCTTGCACTAAGTATTCTCTTCAAACGTCCCTCACTTGTGTGAAAAATGTGCTGACTGAGGCCTTCCTTAAAAATGAAATTCAACAAATCTCTCTCAACAGTTTGTGCGCTCTTCCATCATTTACGCTCCACTGTGCCTGAGGTCAAAAGTAGTGAGTCATCTAAGTGAAAAGCTTCTGCAAGATCTCATAAAGACTCAGCATGATTAACAAAAATAAAAACCCCTATGTCATCAAAGGAACTCTGTAAATGGGACCATATTTCAAGCTAATACTAAAATATAAAGCTAAATATATTTAATAACCATCGGACAACAGTTTAAGATTTGGAATTTCTGTTGTCGATTCCAACAAAAGGTATCACTAGCTAAAGGCTAAATGCTATGTTGTCTTATTCAAGCGTCGCTAATGTGCCATGAAATGTGGCCAAATGTCCCTCCAGAGTGTCTTGTCCATTGTTTTTAAATTGTGGATCCAATGTCATTGGTATCATTGATCAAAGTTCCTGTGAGGAACTTTTTAAATTTCATTTTTGGCGCCCGCTAGACAAAGTCATACGTCTCAATTCTCAGCTCATCATATCTTTTTGAGCTGAAAGATTGCCACCCAAGTTGGTTGTTCTTGTTGCAATGACAATAAAGGTCTATCCATCTATCCTGAACACCAGTAGGTAGTGTTTTCAGAGAAAAATCTAATCTAGCATTCATTTAAAAGTCAAGCATATCAGTCACTGTGAGAACTTCCTGTTTCTTCAGTGTGCTGTAAATCGACTTGTCTGACACCTACCCAGGGCAATGGTTATAGCCATGAAAAATAATCACAATGATCAATTAATTCTCTGATGGGCTTGTTTGCTTTTGTTGCTCATAAGAGGTAAATTTAAAAAAAATTCTATTTCATACCCAGCTAAATCTCCTTATAGTGGCTTTAAATGATTCATAATAAAATATGCAGTGTTCTCCTGCATGCATGAATGGACCGTCTGGATAGAACGGTATAAACAACCGCTTTGATATCACAGGTGTTATGATCCCACACATATTTATACTACACATCATTTCACCAAACATGGAATCAAAGGTGTAACATCACATCACAAAAACACATCTTTTGTAGAAGACGCGCCTCTATCATAAAGCACGCAGCCTATGTACAATGAGATCACTTAGCACTTTCTGCAGCACCTCAAACATGTTGCAACACTGTATTATTTATTTTCTACTTTTTGTTTCTGCTCAACCATGAAACAGCACTGCTGGGTTGGGACACAATTTGAATCTCATTCCTGAAGGCCTCAATATTCAGTGCCTGTACTGTGTCTCAGCATGCAACACACTTTTAATTAACACGCTACTGTGCAAGCCCCCTGGCACCACCACACAGATAATACTGGGTGTACTGTATAGTATTTCAGATTTATTTCTTACCTGATTTGTTTCATACTCAGCTTGCTGTATTTCACATTTAAGTGGTTTCCCGTTTCGTTCAGCATGTCTCTTGTGTTTTTATAGACCTGGATGAAGCCCGGGGCGGTCTTAGTTACATATTCTCTTTTGTCAGGGTGAAGCCAGAGGATCTACAAAAGGTAAATGTAACACTTTAGCAAAATAGCATGACATATCTCCATCAAGTTCTATTAGAAAGGCGGTTACAATTAGACTTACCAGTCTTTGATCAATGCCAGAACTCAATATGGTGCTGACTGTCTCCTCTGTGTCATTTCCACATCTGGACTATATAAATCAAATATCACTGAGGTGTTGTGCTGCTTTGCGAGGTTTAGCAGCTGAAGTAAGGAAGGTATAGTCTGTCTTCGTGCTTTTCCCTTCTCCTCTGCTGACAGCCATGACACTGAACCGAAAGGATCCGTCTAGAAAGTCAGATCACATATCCTGTGAATGTAGCATGATGGCTAATATCACCAAAATCTTTATAAGGGTGTGGATGAGCATGTGTCACAGCAGAAGCCTCACCTTTATGAACCATTCGCCTGCATTCAGACTCTGTAATTCCTCCCAGGTCATGTTGCTGCTGGGGCTGAACTGTTTATCAGGAAGCTTATCTTTAACGTTTGTTGTTCTTCGCAGGAACTCTGCCTTGTGGTCATGCATCAAGAAGGGAACTCTGTCTTCACTAGGTAAGAGAAGCAGTCAAATATAATATCTATTAGATTAAATAATAATAATTTAAAAGTGTGTTAAGTCATTTTTGACCCCTATTAACCTTTGATAGCAACACAAATGAAATATATAAGCCTAGATAGAAAAACATTGAATATAAAGATTATAGAAAAATTGAATTCCATTAGATTTCCGTTCAGATAGAGGCATTTGATTAATGACTAAATCCCTGAAAAGTGAATGTGTGTACTAGTATATCACACATTCCAGGTGTTTATTGTTGGACCAATATAATAGTTCTATAAAACCTTGAAAGCTGCTTTAAATCTACTTCTCTGCTGCGATTAAGATAATCCTGATTTCTTAGGTCATAGGTATCCAGATCCAACTTAAAGCTTTAGAGACACAATGAAGGCTTGATCCAAGACCAAAACCCAAACTTAATAGCGTGATCTCATCTGGTCTTGATTTGCCCTCCTGAACAACACATTTTCAAGATTTGAGTCAATCTGATATATAAAACCCAATTGGATTACCTTTAATCTATGTTAACGTAACATCCAAACAGTAATTGACCTTGAATTTTTGCTTTTTCATACAAGAGTGACCTACTTTCCCCTCTTTGTCGGATTCTCAGTCAACCAAAAGTTAGTCTGAGTCAGCATTTTCAATGGAGACCACCATAATTTGGCTTCAAATCTCCTCTTCAAAACCAAAGGGTGATATCACTGACACTATGTCCATGTTTTCTACAGTCTGTGTTGTTAGTTGCTAGAGGAAAGATTAACGCATGTAGCCACTTCAACTGTGTGGGCTGAGCTTGACAAATGAGTCATTTGCTGTTAAAATCACACTCCTGTGGGCTTTTTTCACATGATGCCTTTCTCACTGTACCTGAGCTGTACGTCTGTCTCGAAGGCTGTGACGCCGCACCCGATGCTCCTGTTGAACGACATCATGGTGTTCTCTGGGGCCAGCTAAACACAGCGAGAACAGATGGCTGAGACACACTTGTGTGCTTAAAAGTCACTATGCACCCTAAAGCTATGTGAACACGCGCACACACACAGAAACACACGCACACACACATACATGCACACACACAAAGCCCCACACACAGAGAGTTAAATTGGGCTTATTGGTCACCTAGGAGCAAAGCCAACAATCAAGGACAGAGCAGAATGACATATGGGGACGTCACATAACTAGACATTTGTTCACACCTTAGCCAGTTATAGAGTGATTTATCTTATAATACAAGTAAACAGATTGTACGGAATGACAGGAGACAATAAGCGCAGGTTTGATTCTGCACAGGGGGTACATAAAGTAAGCAAGGCGTATCGTATGGCAGGCCTTACTCTGGAAAACTTCATCATCACTTGATGTCTTGCTGTCTTCTCTTGTTAATTTCAGTGCACCACTATGGGCCTTAATCATAAAAAATTAAAAACAAAAGTCTGTACTTAAAGTGTGTAAGTTGAACACATTGAAACAACGCCCACGATTACACTGATAGAAATAATTGTTGGACAAATTGGACCGTTTGAAATCCTCATTGCACTTCCCTCCTTTGATGTCATACATTTCAATGCCTAAAAATAAAAGCTTCACCTCAAGCTCTCTCCAAAAGTCTACTTATAGCAGCACTATGTGAGGTTATGCACCCATCTTTAATTTCCTGTCCAACAGGTTCCTTACCATCGGTGCTCCTCTGTGCCCAATAAGCTTTGGCTTCTCAGGTAACTCATGACGCTCTATCAGACAGGGAGACTGGATGTACAGGGGACACAGGAAGATGGCGGCTGACACAGCTACAAACACCACAGTTATGAGGAACTTAGACCCTGGGGAGAACAAAAGTCAAACAATATAATGATCCTTTTTTAACTCTGATGTGAGTCAACAAAGGAGCTCTTCAAACGTCCCTTTAGAAGACTGAGTAAACAAAGACTAATATTTGTTCTAAGGGAGTATCAAAAGTACCAGCGCCTTTCAAATCCCTGCAATCTTTTTTATATCTTTCAGAACATTATTGGACATAAGATTACACAGAATGCTCATTACAATAGTATTAATATAATATGTAAACTTGAGGCAGGCATTTAAGGCAGTACTAAAGGCCAATACAAAAACTGGTATCTGGAATTGCTCATACTTGTGCCACTATGTGCTCTTAATAGACATATGAATCTTACAGATTTCCTTGGCTGCGTGGAAGCCCCTGAAGACGAATGGGCCTCAGCAGGGTTAACGCCCCAACTGCACCAAACTGCAGGAAAGGAGCTGTGGCCTGCAAAGAGGCCAACACACCACAAACACATGAAATAAACAAACATAGAGCATGTATAATGTGTATAAGTCAAAGTCCTGAAATGTGACTCTTACTCTACCTGGAGGGAAAGGGGAACAGTCGGCCATTCTTGTCGCCACTCAAGACTGACTCCCGTGACCCCAAAGGCGATGAATATCGCTCCCAAAAACAACAGGACCTGTGCCGAGGAAGAGCAAACATGAAGTTCAACAATAAAAGAGGATGGGTACATGTTAGGAAAAACAGAGATGTCTTTACATACCTTGTGTAGCCAGTGTAAGTCGAGCGGTTCTCCTAAGACAACTTGGAATAGTGCAAAGAGCTGTGATGAAATGGTTTACATTTTAGAACATAACACCCGAACATGACTTCTTCATCTTCATCCACAAGATCTGATTACTAATCGGCCTTATCTAATATGCGGTTTTATTACATTGTTCTGTATTATATTATTTCAAGGCTAAACAAAGGCCATTTCATGTTTTTCTAGTGGGATTGAAAAAAGCTGTTCTCATGCCTGTTATTAGCCAGTCTCATGAGTGTCCTAAATTCCCCTATTATTACCGCACAGTTCTATTACCACAGTATCAATAATGTTATTCTCACCAGCAACAAGACGCAGTAGCAGGTGATCGCTGCAGAGATGATGATCAGCACCATGACCAGTTCACCCACCGCTTCAGTTTTGAAAAGCCCTGCCTGATAATGGAACAATAGAGGGCAGCACAGGGTTAGCAGAACAAAGGTCATCAATAAAGAGAAGAAAAGACAGGATTCTGGGCTTTTGTTCTTCATTCAATGTGGGCCGTGTGTGTGTGTGTGTGTGTGTGTGTGTGTGTGTGTGTGTGTGTGTGTGTGTGTGTGTGGTGTGTGTGTGTGTGGGTGTGTGTGTGTGCTTGTACGAGTGATCACTCACCAGTTCACATCATCTTGGTCATTTAGAGTAACCAGACAAATGTACAACCAGGACAGGGAGAGCAGGGAGACCACAGCAAGGACTGTGAACCAGCAGCATGCATGCTAACGTGAAAAGAGAAGATGATGATATTAATCGTTTCAGCTTTTCACACTTTGAAGCTTGAGGGCATGAAGGTTCAGCTTATGATCAACATATTTTGGGTGATGTGTGTAAGTAAAAATGTGTGTGGATGCCAACGAGGAATTAGATCCAAGAAGACATTGGCACAATGTCAACATTTTTTTTGGTATTGGATTTGTGTTCTGCATTGTGCCGTGACAGCTTGGCTCTTCATGCTCTTTCACCATCAACACCTCCACTCACTCGTTAAATAAATAAAAATTAAAAAGTGAAAGAAAGGTACACAAATAAAATTCCCACCCCTGTTTAATCCAGATAAATCCATTAAAAGCCTGTAGAGGCCTGTAAGTGTACTAATTGTGCTTGGCACACTTAGGCCCGTTCTTGGTATCAAACTTTGTTTGAAAAGTTTTCCTTTCTAGAAATGTTAAAAGCATTCTTTATAAAAGAAGGAATAAAATTTGATTTGCTTTGTATTTTAAGAACAAGATAGCAATAGTTTATTTGTGAGGTTTTATATTCCTGACAGCAGTCTGGTGGAATTTTAATCCCTGTGGGATTTGTAAAAGTACAAGTGACCTACAACTTAATAAACTGGAGCAGATTTGAACACCCTAGTAGTCACCTAAACTATATTTATATTTTACATTCATAAATATTGCCAGAATACTCACTTTTCTCTTACTTTCACTCGATTGCTTCCAGTGGCAGCTATACAAGCCCCTGCTGCAAACTCTCCACCAGCTTTCGTCTTGAGACATTACTTCCCCTCCTCATTCACAGTGTCGGTCCTGTTCAGACACCTGATACACGCAGCCTGAAGCAGGGAGAAGGAGGCCTCAATGATGTTTCCGCCGGGTATGAAAAAGAAGCCCGAACCTGTTCACGCCTTCAAACCTATGGAGAAAAGGAAGGAAAAAGGATGAGTGTGACAGAAAGCAAACAAGAGAGTGGAAAAAAAAGTTTCTCTGGGCATTAAGGCAATCCCTGCTCAATAACCCCCTGAATAGAGCCTGTGTGCAAAGGGGGGTATAGTTGATGGCAGCACTTACAATAGCCAACACCATGGGCTATTGAGAGTAGTGCTCGGGACCAGCCTGAGTGAAGTCACACCATTGAGCCTTTGCAGCACAGTGGCAGGCAGTCCCCATGCACAGAGAGAGAGGGGGAGGAAATGAACTGAGAGTGTGATTAAACAACAAACTAACTGATGAAGGCGCCTCTTTGGATGAGGGTTATAACTGGAGTTTCCACAGTTTAGATTGCAGAAACCTGGGCATGTTGAAATGCACCAGGGAGAGCTCGGTCACGGGAAGATTTCTGTAAAACATGTCGGGGGCACATCATTTGCCAGTAGTGCCAGGTTTCAGTACTTCTACCACCAGTTGAGACATAGGAATTTACCTGCATTTTTGTCACATGCTGAAGAGACATATTGAGCAACACAGGTTTGTGTCGTCTGGAAACTTTATTCACCACGGTTCCTTGTTGGACTTGATTTGACTTAAGTTTCACAAACAGTGCTTCTCCCTGAACTGTTTATTGTTCTTCTCTTCCAGAGCCTGAATTGAAACAGGTCAGTTCAAGGTTATGACTCAAGCTTTGAAGAAAATCAAGAAAAAAACATTTATCACGCAGAAACCCAAACTATTCTTAAGCACAAGGTAAAATGACACTCTGCCAGTCTGTATCAAAATACAATCAGGAGGAATCATCCAATAAAAGCATGTTGGAACAGGCTGACAGATTGTAATGTCACTCACAGAAACACTAGACACCTTGTTTCAATACACAACCTGCTCACCTAGCAGGATGTTTTAAACCTGCGCTGAAGGTTGACTGTGTGGGAAAGCTACACTCTCAACTCGTGACAAGAGGACAAAAGAAAGTGAGATAGAAAAGTGGCCCCATTACAATCACAGACAATTAAATAGTTCTTTGTGGTTGAGTGCCTTACAACTGTGTTCTTTTGACAGCTCTGTTCAGCTGGCAGAGATCACTGTTTATTTGGTGATACTCTAATTGTCATTATCATACAATTCAAGACATGAGCACACCTCGTGCATGCTTCAAATATTAAGTTTTATACGATGGGTAACTTTACATTGAACATCAAACAGGGTACCTGCATGGTGGTGAATATTGACAGACAACAAACAAATCCAGTACTTTATATGCCAATTAGCTGCTTTTGTATTTGTTGGTGTTTGAGTTTTTAGGAATAATATGAGGTTGGTGTAGTTTTGAGAGATTATTAATCAAACTTTTTTAATTGCTGGTGTTTATGCAGTAAATTACATATTTCTCAACTTTCTCTATAAACAAGAACGGTGCTTCTTCACTTAATGACAGATCACTTTCGCCATAAACTTTAACTCAAAGACACCAACTCAAAGACCACCTCTTCCCTCTTTTGTTTGTAACAAGATAAAAACAACAACAGAAGAAGAACCAGTTGAGTTTCCCTGAGCTTTCGACAGGTTTGAAAGTGACCAGATCAAAGGTACTATTAAAGACCTGATCAAAACTTTTCTAATAAATACACACTTCACAGAAAATACAGGAACATGTATAAACACAGAACCCATTTGGACTGTGCATCACTTGACAGCCACATGTCTGATCTCATCATGTCAAATAGTTAAGTTATTTTTTTCTGTGACGTTCACAGATATTCTGAAACTTTCATATGATACAATCACGATTTGTTTTATTCCTTCCTTCAATTTCGCTTTGTAGATATTTCTAAACATAATTTTTAATCTTGTTATTTTCATTAAAAATATTGGAAGAGTAGCAGAACTTATAAGTATTCTGATTCACAGGTTATCAGATGACCAGTTAGTTTCAAACTGACGGCTTTAAGTCAAAATGCACAAAATGTGCTGCTGTCCACACTGATCTCTATTAAC